>NW_017670631.1:235400-260039 GCF_001879085.1 Nicotiana attenuata
CTCGACCTGATTCCCCGTTTAAGAGGGGATACGTAGGCAGCCTTTGGGTTTAGGTCACAATTCAATAAAATTTCCAGTTTTTCCCCACATTCAGAAACTGGGGCAGAATTTTGAGGAGGAACCTCAAAATTCCGAAGCAAGTTCAGCCAACAACATCGCATGCGGAATAGCCAGAAATTCGTCTAGATAACTGGGGCAGAATTTTGAGGAGGGCCCTCAAAATTCTATGTCAAGAGGGTAGTTAAAACATATAAGAAACAGAAGATTAATCACTCAAAATTACCAAATGTTTTGAAAAAAGAAATTTCAGTAAACCCTAGTTTAGAGAAAGATGAAAAATCACTCGAAAATCATACGATTCTTGTAAGGAATCACAAGGTTATTGCAAAACTCATGTGAAATAAGTCCAAATCATCTCAGATCTGTACAGATCTAAGAGGTTCAGAAGAAAAAATTAGGGTTTCGAGGAGAACAACAACAGAGATGAAGAAGCAAGCTTAGAAACCCCTAGATTCTTGACGATATAGGAAGATCTTACTCGGAACCAAACAGGAACAGCCTGAAACATGCGAGAAAGGGCCATAGATGCAAGCGGACTGACCCTGGTCCCTCGAGGACCTTAGAGATGGCAATACCAACGTGAGAGAGGCCATTAGAGGCCTGGTGGTGGTAGGGAAACACCATGAAAGGCAGCAGATGACCGGCAATGTGGGTAAATTAGGGTTAGGGCTTGAGAACTTTTGGAGAGGAAAGGGATTTCAGGGAGGCGGTGGGTGAGAAATGAGAGGGTTTGGGGGGTCGTTTGGAACTAAAAAATGAAGGGGTTAATCTGGACTATTGATCAAAATGATCAACGGCCAGGATTTGGCCGGGTATTGGGTTGGGGCAGATAGGTATTGGGTTGGGTACATTTTGGGTTTAAAGATTGGGCTGAGTGTTGGGTCCAATTTAGGATTAGAATTGAAATAGAAAATAGGGCCAGCTTTTAAATAGCTAATTTTAAAAACTAAATAATTTATAAGAATAATAAATGAGTACCAAAAAATATCTTTGTGAACTAAAATGATTTAAAATAGTTATTTAACATTTTAAAAATATAAAAGACCATTTTATGCATCAATAATGTAATTATACATTAGTATGGGCTATTATTGCAAAGATGTGCAATTCAGCCTAAAAAATATAAATATAATTGCAAAAAAAAAAGATGCACTAAAATATTTAAACACTATGTTGGCATAAATAAAGAATTTAGATGACTAAATCATCACAAAAGTAATTTGAAGGATAATTATTGGATATTTATATAAATAAAAAGAGAAGAAATAAATTGATTTGGAGCTTTTAAAATTATAGAAAAATTACAAAAATGTTTATGCATGCTTATAACTGCATATGTGCTATTCTGGAAAATACATATATGTATTAAAAAATATATGAGGAAAAATTGGGTATCAACACACCTTTGATGACATCACTTGAATGATGTAAGCACTTGGTTGGTCAAAGACAAGTGACTGCAGAACTGTGCTGCACTGTGTGCACTATTTCTGTGGCAGTCACTTTCCAGCTGTACACAGTTGACTTTCGTACTGCTGTCAGGAGAACACAAGGGATCAGGTCTCTGTGTTGGTTCTCTATCTTCTAAGGTTGCAGCAGTTCTCATTAGCTGGAGTCCGTTGATTTGCAATGTATACCAAGTGTGTCAGGTTCCCTATCTGGTTCTTAACAGTAAGTTTGTTAGATCATCAAAACATAAGGCTAAGACATTGAAAACCCATCAATTTCCCCCTTTTTGATGATGACAAACTTAGACATTGATAACACCAGATAAAGCAACAGGAACTTCACAAGTTCCCCCTGACTTTATGCTTCCCCCTTAATCAAATCCCTGTTTCAATTATACTTCCCCCTTTTGGCATTTTTAAAAATACACAAGCAGGCAATCAGCATAAAGAAGTCTAGTCTAGCTAACTCATGCCACATATGTGCACACAACATGATAGAAAAGAGAAACAGAGAACATAAGCATTTAGATAACAAAAGAGGATAGTTTATATATATAAAACATATGCATTTGTTGTACAGCCTAAGCACAGATTGGACTGTTGTCATTGGGAGCAGTACTGGTATATCCCATCCACATCAAAACAAAAAGAAACAAAAACAACTGCAAAGTCATCCAAACAAGAACAAAAAAATCCAGAAACTGGTCACTGAAGGGGTTGCTTAGGGGGCACTAGGAGTAGAGGGCTTGGAAGCTGCAGGAAGGGTTTGGAGAACTAGGTCTATTCGGGCATTCGCCGACTTTTGCTCGGTGAGCACTTCTGCTTTCAGGTTCTCCACTTGTGCCCTGAGATCAGTATTTTCTTTTGTTAAACGAGCTATCTCCTCATTTGACTCTGGGGCCCCTTGGGCCTGCTGACCTTCCAGGATAGCGTTCCTCACCTTTAATCTACGAATCTCCTCATTTGCGTTGTTTTGTGCATTGATGAGCTGAGAGATTGTCGATGTACTGCCTACCCCCCCCCCCCCATTCTTCTCGATGCACTCACATTCCTCTAAAGTTGTGTGAGAAAAGGTCTGCCTCTTGGTTCCTACTTTGCACTGTCCTAGTGGCACTTTGAAGAACTTAAACACGTGCGTAAGGAGGAACCCATACGGAAGACCATGATTGTCGTCCTTGAAAGTGGCTACCTTTTGCATGTGCTCAACCATGACAGCAGGCAGACTCACAGCTGAAAATCTATCTAGTGCCTCCATTAGATACAGGTCTGATTTTGAAGCCACGGACCTCCTCTCAGCACGGGGTAGGAGAACTTTGTTCACTAGTTCAAACAAGAACTGATAAATAGGCAATAATGCTTTCTTGTGAACCCGTTCCCCTTGCTGGTTCACCCCTTCCTTAACAATTGCATTCCTGAAGTTTGCACCACACACATCCTTGACAGAAGACACCCCAACAGTAGGGACTTGAAGAATCTCCCCAAGCAGAGCCACATCAAACACAATATCCACCCAATTCACTAAGGCACAAATGTGGTCGGTATCAATGGGAAAGAGGTCAGCATAGAAGCTTTGAACCTCATCCTCATACACTTTGGGCGTATCTATTTGGACAGATGCCCCCACCGTTAAAACTCAACCATCTCAATTACTTGTCGCATACCAGCCATATCAGAGATTGCTGGGTCAAAAGTGCGACCCAACAAGACCTTTTTGGTGCCTTAAACGTTCTGAAGCAAAACTAGTTTCACTTCTCACCCTCTTTGCAGAAACAGGTTCCTTCGCTGGTTCCAACTTTCTCTTGCCAGACTTCATAACACTTGATTTTTCTTTTCCACTCGACTTGACCAAAACATCCTTATCAGGAACTGATGGGTCACTCACAACATCTTTTAATTTTCCACTCTTCACAACAGCTTTCAACTTTGAATTGGGGGTTGTAACATTTTCAACTAAAGTAGATTGCTTCTTCTTCTGGGACCTTTTCACTAAGGAACTAGGTTCCTCTGCTGCTTCCTCATCAACTTCCACCACAGGGACATCCTTATCACACACTAGCTCACCATTTTTCACCAACCTCTTCCTTTTCATTTTACTACTCTTTTTGCTCTTTTGAAGGGCAGAGTCATAAGCTTCCTTTGCTTGCAACCTAGTGGTAGGTCGCTTAGTGGAAGACTCAGGAGTGATTACTGCCCTTCTCTTGACAATAAATGCATCAAGAGCAATATTGTCTTAATCTTCCTCATCACTAGACCTCATCTCAGGAACCAAAATGTCCAAGGGCTCAACAACAAAGTGTGGAGAAGGTGCAGGAGCAGAACTGACCTGGGAGTGGGAACCTTGACCTGTTTCCTGGAGAGGGGTCAGGTCCCTCATGAGAAGGCCCAGTAGTTTCTGCTGGTGCAGAGTTCTCAAAAAGTACTATGGCTCCTTCTTCCACTAGCCCCTGAGTCTCATTCCTCTGAGACTTGGGTACACCAGAAATTACCTCATGCAATATTCCATCTGTAGTTACAACAAAAATGGTCGCGACAGTTTTATCCTCTAGAGGCTCCATGGACATCACAGAGTTTGAAGTAACAATGGCAAAAGGTTCATCAACCCTAGCCCCTGAAACCTCTACAAACTTTGTAGCTTTAACCTGTTCCCCACTTTTGCCTTAGTCGATGAGATTCTCAGACGATAGAGACGAAGGAGCATCACTTTTAAGGGTTTCTGAGTCCTTATCATTTAGAGGGGTACATAGGTCTTAGAACAGGAGAGTGAAGGGAAATCTGGGTTAGGGATGGTTTTAGTGGTTCAGACTGGAATAGGAACAGACGGTTCATCGGGAACGGAGGACTAAAGGGTTTTCTCTGGGTTAGTGTTGATTAAGGAATGGATTTTGGAATGACTGTCAGCCATTGAAGAGATAGAGTAGAGAATTCTTTGGAGAAGGTCTTGTGAGGGAATATGATCAGTGAAGAGAAGAGAGGGTTTTTAATGAGAGAAGATAATTATGAGGAGAGAGATAGGAACCAGTTCTGAAACGGTGGTAGTGCGTGGGGAGTTACAATGTTTTAGAGGGAGATGGAAAGGATTTGAAACAAAAAGACGTGACAGCAGAGTCTGAAAAGGTGGATGACATGGCAGTTGATGTTTGTACCTTTTCAATATGTGTATTAAAGAATGCACAGGACTACTAACCTTTGGTACAAGAACCAGGTTCTTCACCTGTCTTTGAAATTTTCAATCCTCTTTCAACACCCATGCAATGCATCTACAGCTTCTATAATCATCATGCGTGTCTACCTGCCACGGTATTGAAGTGAGTTAGACTTGGCCAGAAAACACTTTAGCTAATATTACCTGAATCAGGTTCTCAGTTAGGCTTCAATAGCCCCACCTTCACCCTATTTCTTTCAAAATGCTCCCTACTCAATGCTTTGGTGAAGATATCTGCAATTTGGTCTTCTGTACTACAGAACTTCATACAGATAAGCCTCTTCTCCACATTGTCTCTCAGGAAATGATGTCTCACATCAATGTGCTTGGTTCTTTTGTGTTGAACTGGATTCTTGTCCATGTTGAGAGCACTAGTGTTATCACATAGAAGAGGCAGGCGGTCAGTGTATACACCAAAATCTTCCAGTTGTTGTTTGATCCATAGGAGCTGGGCATAGCAAGAAGCTGCAGCTACATATTCTGCTTCAGCTGTTGAAAGAGCCACAGAGTTTTGCTTCCTTGTGCCCCATGAGATGAGACAAGATCCTAGAAAGTGGGCCATTCCAGAAGTGCTTTTCCTGTCCACAAGATAACCAGCATAGTCAGCATCAGCATACCCAACGAGATTAAAATTGTCACCTGAGGGGTAGTACAGGACTAGGTCCTGTGTTCCCTTAAGATATCTCAAAATTCTTTTGGCAGACTTCAGATGAGATTCCTTGGGATTCGACAGAAACCTTGCACATATCCCCACACTAAAGACAATATCAGGTCTGCTAGCAGTGAGATAGAGAAGAGACCCAATAATGCCTCTATACATAGTTTGATTCACAGGTGATCCTGACTCATCCATGTCCAGTCGAGTAGCCGTTGCAATAGGAGTGTCTATCACTTTTGATGCCTCCATATCAAACCTCTTCAAGAGCTCCTTGATGTATTTCTGCTGGCAAATGAATGTACCTTTTGTGGAGTGCTTCACTTGAAGACCCAAGAAGAAATTCAACTCGCCCATCATGCTCATTTCAAACTCACTTCCCATAAGTTTTGCAAATTCTTCACACGGTGAATCAGTTGTTGCCCCAAAAATGATATCATTAACATACACCTAAACAATGAGCAGGTTCCTCCCCCGTTTCTTCAGGAACAGGGTGTTGTAAATTTTTTCTCTTGTAAAACCATTTTTTTAGAGGAATTTGGACAACCTTTCATACCAAGCTCGAGGAGCCTGCTTCAACCCGTACAATGCCTTGTCCAGATTAAACACATATTCAGGGTGTTCATGGCATTCAAACCCCGGAGGTTGCTTTACATAGACTTCTTCCTTAAGAAATCCATTTAGAAATGCACTTTTGACATCCATTTGGAACAAAGTGAATTCCATATGTGATGCAAAGGCAATTAGAATTCGAATAGCTTCCATGCGAGCAACCGGAGCAAATGTCTCACCATAATCAATTCCTTCTTCCTGATTGTAACCTTGAACCACTAGCCTGGACTTGTTCCTTGTAGTGTTTCCATGTTCATCAAGCTTATTCTTGAATACACACCTGTTCCTATGATGGTTTGATCTGAGGGTCTAGGTGCCAGGTTCCATACATTGTTTCTTTCGAACTGATGCAATTCATCTTGCATGGCTGTAATCCAGTCTGCATCCTTTAAGGCTTCCTTGATGTTTTTGGGTTCTATTTGGGAAAGAAAAGCTGAGAATCAAGTGAGTTTCTGGCTTTTGATCTGGTTTGCACTCTGGAATCTAGAGGGGTAATGATGTTATCAAGAGGATGAGAGCTTTTGTGTTTCCAGTTGAGCATTTGAGGCACATTTGTAGAGGAGCTGGGTGGATCTGACTGGTTCCCTTTTGTTCTTCTATCAGCTACTTGTGGAGTACCTTGCACTGCATCAGCCACTCTTTCTTCAGCTTCAGTGGTTGTAATTGTGGTACCTGGTTCCCTTGAGGAAGAAGCTTCACAAATCTGAGAAACACTCAGGAGACTGTACTTGAGACCATTGACATCGTACACATTGTCAATTGAGTGAGTGAATGACTTCCCAACTTTTCCAACTCCAAGAATGTATCCCTTTTTCCATTGCCAAAGGATACACTCCCTCCTTGCAGGGCTTTTAGTGAAAGAAAGTCCATGGTGTTCCCAGCCATGTGCTTTAAACATCCACTATCCATGAATCATTGTTGACTGCTTCCTTTCACTATTCCCTGCACAAGGAAATCAAGAGTTAGTTTTAGGAACCCAAACAAGTTTGGGTCCCTTGTAATAAGCAAGAGGATGAATAAGAGCTCTCTTGGTCCATGCAGGTAACATGAGTTTTTTATGGGTGGCACCTGGTCCCTTGTTAGTAGTTACCTTTTCAGCAAACACTTTGTTTTTCTGAATAGACTGAACCCTGGCTTGGCAATTTTCCTTGAAATGCCCATTGTTCCCACAGTGGGTGCAAAGCTAGTTATCCGGTACAGTAACATACTTGTTATGGGGGTTGTAAGGAGTTCTCTCCCTATTCCCTGCCTGTTTCCACCATTGTTGACGTACATGGCAGTAATAGCTTCCGAGGACCAGGTCCACTTAAGGGACTTTTCAAGATCATTTTTCACTCTTTCCAGTTCAGTTTGGAGATGCTTGTTTTTCTCAAGTTCAATACATAGGCTAGTTTTCACAGCTTACAACTCGTTTTTAAGCTTAATGTGTGCCTCACTATCTACCTCCTTTCCTTTCTCAGAATTTCCAGGCCTAGACTCAGTTCCTAGTCCCTCTATAATTTCCCTCAGGTCTGCAATCACTATCAACAGATCATCTCTTTCATCCTCTATTGCAGTCACTCTTCACTAAAGCATCCTTATCTTTACTTAAATTCTCAATTGTTTCTTTTAAGTCAATAGCTACAACCACCAAATCATCTCTTTCATACTCTACACTATCAATTTTTTTAGTTAAAACCATTTTTTCATTCTCCAAATTACTTATGGTTTCCTTTAGATCAACTACACATACCACCAAATCATCTCTGGTTTGTTCAGCTTTTCCTAATTCTAAGGTCAGGGCATCTTTATCTTCTACCAGACTATGATAGGCATCAATTAGAACATTTTCTAATGACATGAGTTTCTTAGAGGAGTAGGATTTCAGATTTCTCTGAACATCCCTGCAATTTACCTCATCATTGTCATCATCTTCATCATCATCCGATTGTGCCATCAAAGCAAACATTGAATCATATTCATTTCTTTCACTTTCAACTGCCATCATGGAACTGTCACCTGCATCAGTTTATCCTTCAGACTCTCTTCAGGAATCTCCCCATGCTGCAAGAGCTTGCTTCACAACATTGTCAGCGGCATTCTTCTTTTTGAAGCGTTTGTCAGGAACCTGGTTCCTTTTGGCTGCTTTATCAGAGTTGTACTTGAAGTGTTCTTGCTTCAGGAGAGGGCAATCTTTGATGAAATATCCTGGCTTTCCACACTTATGACAGAGATCATAATTCTTTGGTTTGCTAGTGGTGCCCCTTTTTGGTATTCCTTTCTTCTGACCATCTTCTGAAACCTTTTGGTTAAGTAAGCCATGTCACTGTCCTCCTCACTTGAGTCATTGCTTTCAGCTTTGAGTACCAGGTTCTTTTCCTTATTTGGTTCTCTTTTTTTCACTGTCTATCTTCCTCTTCATCTCGTAGGTTTTCAGATTTCCAACCAGCTCGTCTATGGTCAGCTCATGTAGGTCCTTTGATTCAGTAATGGCATTCACCTTACTTTCCCATGAACTAGGTAGAATACTAAGGACCTTCCTCACGATCTTGTTCCTGGGAATGATTTCACCAAGTGAGTGTAGCTCATTTATGATGGAACTGAATCTTGTGTGCATATCTTGAATAGATTCATCGTCTTTCATCCTAAAGAGTTCATACTCGATGGGGAGCATGTCAATCTTAGATTGTTTTACTTAAGTGGTTCCCTCATGCGCTATTTGCAAAGATTCCCATATCTCCTTGGCAGTTTCACAAGCAGAGATCCTATTGTATTCATCAGGTCCTATTCCACACACCAAAATTTTCTTAGCACAAAAATTTTTCTCAACAGCTTTCCTGTCTGCGTCAGTGTATTCTTTTCTGGTCTTCGGCATTGACAATGGAAGGTCTCTGACATTCTTTGTTGGAATGTAAGGACCATCACATATGACGTCCCACAACTCAGAGTCTTCAGCCATGATAAAATCATGCATTCTTGTCTTCCACCATCCATAGTATTGCCCGTTGAACCTGGTGGTCTATACGTAGACTGGCCTTCTTCAAAATTTGGTGGAGCGGCCATAAGGATCTGTCCTAGGTGTTAGCCTGATAGAAAGAACCCGCTCTGATACCAATTGATAGTTTATATGAGTCCACCAAATTATAGAGTACCAGGTCCTCTATGAGTTTCCACTGAGAACACTAATAAAACAGTAAGTAAATAAGACAGGGAGTTTTACGTGGAAAAATCCCTACTCAAGGGGAGAAAAAACCACGACCTACACTGGTAGGATTTCAACTTCACTATGAGAAACTTTTAGATTACAACCTATGCAATCTAGAAATTAAACTCTTAATCCCTCACTAACTCGTAATACACCTATTACAAGCCACTTTGCAATACACCTATTACAAAGACTTCAACTCATGACTAACTCTAATCACGACACAAACACAAAGGGTTTATGGCTTTACAAAGGGTTTCCTAAGCAGCGCTTCTAGCTAAGCAAGTTAGGAATTACAATGAAGAACAATTACAAAAATACAACTCAACTAAGGACAACAAAATACTAGATTTAGGAGCTGGTCCGTAGTAGCGTTAAACTTTGTTCTTGAGGCACATGAGAATTGAATGCACGAATCTCAGAAGGCTTGAATGCTTGAAGTGAATTCTCAAGTGTTCAAATGATTTTTTGTTGTAATACTCTTGTTAATACACCTTTGATGACATCACTTGAATGATGTAAGCACTTGGTTGGTCAAAAAACAAGTGACCGCAGAACTGTGCTGCACTGTGTGCACTGTTTCTGTGGCAGTCACTTTCCAGCTCTACACAGTTGACTTTCGTACTACCGTCAGGAGAACACAAGGGATCAGGTCCTTGTGTTGGTTCTCTATCTTCTAAGGTTGCAGCAGTTCCCATTAGCTGGAGTCCGTTGATTTGCAATGTATACCAAGTGTGTGAGGTTCCCTATCTGGTTCTTAACAGTAAGTTTGTTAGATCATCAAAACATAAGGCTAAGACATTGAAAACCCATAAATATCCAACAACAAAAGATCCGCTCTAGTCTTGTAACCACAGAATGTGACCACACAGGACCGATAGATCCGATCCACGACAATAGAATCGCCCACGTGAGTGGACACATAAATGGAGTACCCAAGAACTCACGAGGAATATCCAGGAAATGAGCAAACAGAGATGATACATATGAATAGGTAGACCTTGGATCAAATAATACCAAAGCATCCCTACCGCAGATAGAAATAATACCTGTGATCACGGCATCTGAGGCCACTGCATCTGGTCTGACCGGAAAGCATAGAACCTAGCTGGAGCGCCGATTGGCTGGCCTCTGCCTGACTGAACAGTAGTTGGCTGACCTCTCCCTGCTTGGCCTCCACCTCTAAGACGGCCCCTACCCGCCTGCCCTCCGCCTATGGGCGGCCGGACGGCTGGTGCTATAATCATGGACTGATGACCCTGCTGTACTGCCTTGCCCTGAAGTCTGGGACAAAATATCTTCATGTGACCCAGATCTCCACACTCGTAACAACCTCTCGGTGCCATAGAATGCTACCCTGAAGTCTGACCCCGATGGCCTGGATACCCACTGGAAGAACCTTGAATAGTTGGTGGGCGGTATGAACTCTCTGGCATGGCACTGAAAATAGGCGCTGGAAGAACCCTGATAACCTGAGTACTCACTGGAAGAATCCTGGATAGCTAGTGGGCAGTATGAACTCTTTGGCATGGCACTAAAATAGGCGCTGGAAGAACCTTGATGACCTGAGTACCTACTGGAAGAACCCTGAATAGCTGGTGGGCGGTAAGAACTCTATGACATGGCACTAAAATAGGGTCGCGCTAGAGCACCCCGAGGAGGTGGTGGTGCTGGATATGTGGGATTGCTAGGCTGACCCCTCCCAAACTGACCTCTGCCCCCAGCCGGGGCACCTCTAAACTCTCCAAAAAAAGGGGACCTCTTACCCCGCTGCATCTGCTCTCTACCCCTCTGACTGTAGCCCTCAATCCTCCGAGCAATCTCCACTACTAGCTGATAAGAAGTCCCCATCTCAACCTCTCGGGCCATACTAGCCTGAATACCGGAGTGCAACCCGCAATAAAGCTTCGCACTCTCTCTACGTCAGTAGGAAGTATCATAAGTGCATGGCGAGACAACTTAGAAAATCTCGCCTCATAATTGGTCACTCACATCTAACCCTGCTGGAGCTGCTCAAACCGGCACTGCAACTCTTCCCTCTAGGAGGGTGGGATATACCTATCCAAGAAAAGCTGTGTAAACTGGTCCCAAGTCATGGGAGGAGAACCTGTTGTCCTGCCAACAAGATAAGACTTCCACCATCTATGGGCCCTGCCCTCCAGCTGAAAGGTAGTGAAATCCACCTCGTGGGACTCCAATATACTCATGTTGTGCAGTCTGTCCCTGCACCTATCAATGAAGTCTTGAGGATCCTCATGTTGCTCACCTCCGAAGATAGGAGGGTGTAGCCTAGTCCATCTGTCCAAAAGCTTCTGCGGCTCTCCGGCCACAGCTAGTCTGGACTCAGGTACGGCTGTCGCTGCTGGCTTGGCCCCGCCCATGGGTAGTGCGCTCGGGGTCTAATATACAGCAACTATATGCCTAGGAGCCTGAGCAATAGGGGTATGTGCTCCCCCTCCTGTCTGTGATGTGGCTGGGTCTGCTGGAAATAAACCAGCCTGGGTAATAGTATCCATGAACCGCAACATATGGCACATGACCTCCTGAAAGCCCGGTACTGACATGAAATCGACTAGGTATGTCTCTGCTACAGGCTCCTCGCCCTGCTCCTCAATTGTGGGATCCTCCATGAGATCCGGTGGTAGTGCAACTGGGGTAACTCTGGGACGTCCTCGTCCCCTACCTCAGGCTGGTGCCCTCCCCCAGCCTGTGCCTCGGCCTCTAGCAACAGGGGAGGAGCTCCTCCCGGGTCTGGAACGTCTGTCGTGCACGTTCTCACCATCTGTGAGAGAATAAGAGAAAGAACTTAGTATACCATCAACTGCACGATATGAGATGAATAAAGAGTAGTTTCCTAACACCCTATAGCCTCTCGAAGATAAGTATGGACGTCTCCATATCGATCCGCAAGACTCTATTAAGCCTGCCCAAAACTTGTGAGACCTACATGAACCTAGTGCTCTGATACCATGTTGTCACGACCCAATTCTATTATAGGCCGTGATGGTGCTCAGCGCCACCGCTAGGCAAGCCGACAGTGAACTAACCACATGATTTCTCTTTTTAATAGATTTTCAAGTAACTAAACTTCCCTTAATTTAAAAGTTTTTTAAAAATGACATATTTTAAATAATAAAATGAAAGCAACTGAGTGCAATCATAATCGTAGTAATACAACCCAAAATCATAAGTCTACTAGTGTGTGCCAAGGCCGGTGTCACAAGTGTATGAGCATTCTTGTAGAATATACAAAAGAATACTAGTCTACTGTCTAAAGTGAAATAGATAGAAAAATATAACAAAAGAAAGACTCCAGCTACTGCAGAACGGCTCGGAAGGTAGCTCACCCTGAAGTCTCGAAGTGGAATTCAAGTGTGCGCGCAGGACTGATATCCAGATGCACCTGCCTCAGATCCTGCACATTTAAGTGCAGAAGCGTAGCGCGAGTACATAAACAACATGTACCCAGTAAGTATCTAGTATAATCTCGAAGAAGTAGTGACGAGGGGTCGACATCGGCACTTACTATGGGCCAACAATGTAATAATATGAAGTTCTAATTAAACATGATATATATAAATGATAATAGAACAGAGTAAGAAATAAATAAACAATCCTTTCACCCAAGTAAGAACCGAATCATTTCCCTCATTTAAACATGTAATTCCTAAAGCCAATAATAAATATCAAATACAAAGGGACTTCCAAATATTAGTGTAACGCACGAATTATGACGAGGACGTACGGCCCGATCCAAATATACATATACGTAACTGTGTGAATTGCCGAGGGTCGAATGGAACAAACCATAGAAGCATCTATTAACCTGCCGAGGCGAATGACCCGCTCCCATGAGAGTAGTGAAAAAGTTACCCCGCTCGCGAAAAAACACTTGCGATGCGATTGAACATAAATTTCTCAAGTTACTATAATATCCCTCAATTCTTTCCAAAATAAAGAAATTCAACTTGAAACTTTTGAAATGTTAAGATCCTCAACTTAGCCTCATTCATTACAATTAACACATATAATCAAATAATGGTGTCCACAAAGCCCGGTATAAACCTAAAACTACCCGGACATAAGCATGAATAGTAGCTATGTACGGACTCTCGTCACCTCGTGCGTACGTAGCCCCTACAAATAGTAGCACATATTAATTTAGTTCACCTATGTGGTTAATTCCCTCTTACAAGGTTAGAAAAGAGACTTACCTCGTCTCAAAGCCTACTTTCCGGTCCCAAGTTGTGCTCAAACCCTCAATTCGGTGCCGAACAATCCAAAACTAATCAAATGGTATATAAATTAATCAATATATGTTCAAAAGTTCATATTCCAACTATTCTCGGGATTACCAACCCTAAATGTAAGATTCCTAAAATTCACCCCCGGGCCCACGTGCCCGGATTCCGAAACTTTTTTAAGGAAGTTGTTACCCATAACCTCATGAGCTCAAATATATAATTTTCACTAGATTCCATAACGAATTTCGTGGTTAAATCTCATTTTTATCAAAAACCTAGGTTTTTACCTAAACCCATAATTCTCACTAATTTACATGTTATAATCTACCTATAAACTATGTATTTAACTCACATTGTGTAGAAGTCACTTACCTCGAAGTGTTACGTGAAATCCTCTCTCTAAGAGCTTCAAGAATCGCCCAACAATGGAAGAAAATGAGCCAAAATGTCTTAAGTCCCATTTTTAAAAGATGATTCTGCCAGGGGTCCTTATACACGATCACGACCAAGCTCTCGCGATCCCAATGGCTAAACTTGAGGAGCCCAGAAAAGAGGCTCTACGTGATCGCGAGAAGTCCCATGCGAACGTGAAGCACTGGGTCGTCTACTCCTCGCGCGCGCGAGGCCCAGCATGCGAACGCGTAAGGCAACTGGGCTACCCAGGCCCAGGCTTCTACGCGAACGCGAACGCGAAAGGAAAAAACCCCCAGTCCTCAAATCCTTCATCGGAACGCGAGGGACCCTCGCGTTCGCGAAGAAGGAAACCAGAAGCAGAAATCTGGTGTGTCTCAACTCAACTCCGGGCGGTTCGAAACCACCCGAGCTCTCTCGGTACCCTGTCCAACTACTCCAACAAGTCTATAAACATAATTTGGACTTGCTCGAACTCTCGAAATGCGTAAAACAATAACAAAACCAAGAATCACACCCAAAAACCAAATTGAATCAAAATATGAACTTCAAGTTTCCAAATCGCTCCGAACGCGCCAAATCATACTTAGACTACTCGGAATGACGCCAAATTTTGCGTACAAGTCCTAAATGACATTACAGAACTATTTCCGGTCTCAAATTCCATTCGGACCTCGATATCACCAAAACCTACTCCAAATCAAATTTAAAGAACTTAAAAACCTTCAAAGAACCCATTTTCACTATTAGGCGCCAAAACGCTACCGGGTTATCCAAAACCCGATCCGAACATACGCCCAAGTCCCAAATCATCATACAAACATATTGAAACTATCAAATCTTAATTCTGAGGTCGTTTGCTCAAAATGATGACCGAAGTCAAACATGGCCCTTTTTACCAACCTTAAGGAACCAAGTGTTCCGATTTCAATCCGAACTCTTCCAAATCCCGAACTAACCATCCCCGCAAGTCATAAAATAGTAAAAGCACATATGGGAAGTCTTATTTAGGGGATCGGAGTTCTAGAAAGCAAAACGAACGATCGGGTCATTACAAGAATACAGACTTCCTAAATTAGTCCCTCATTTTGCAGGAGTCTTATAGCCTGTTTGGCAAGGTTTTTTTTTTTTTTTTGACTAAAATTTTTTTTTAGCCAAAAGAATTTTGTTTTAAAGTTAAGGTATTTGGCCATGCTATTAGAAGGAAAAAGTTGGTTTTGACATTTGAGTAGTAGCAGGAAAAAATAGCTTCTCCTCAAAAGCATTTCGAAAAGTATTTTTGAAAAAATACACTTAAAAACACTTTTAAAAGCTTGGCTAAACACTAATTGGTGCTCAAAAACACTTTTCAAATTAATTAGTCAAATAATTACTTTTCACCAAATGTACTTTATCAAAAAGCATTTTTTAAAATAAATTGATTTTAGAAACTTGGCCAAACATGCGATTAATGTCCTCTGAACTAGTTTGAAATACTATATTATCACTTTTTTTACCCACGTGGCATTTGAACTGGATTACACGAAATGTTAGTTCGTGACAAAAAAAAATGTTTTCGACTTTTTAAAAAAATTCATTTTTGGTTTACCGTTCAAGTTGATTTAATTTCCCAATACGCAATATGTATGCACATTGATGCTCACTGTCACTGAGCTTTTGTATGTCTCATTCTGTGCTTACTGACCATCGGTACGAGGATGAAAGGCCATATGCTATCCAAAGCCTTCTGTAGGTTCTGCCACAAGATAGAAGTGAACCGTATATCTCAATCAAGTACTATGGATAATGATATTTTTGTAGTTTAAGAAGATAATAGTTGATTTTATATAGTATGTTGGTTAAGAACATTATAAGCATTCATGATTAATGTCACTACATTATAAGCCTGGGCGATATACCGATCAATTGTTGTTGTAAACTCGGATAAAAAGGATCCTTTTCTCCCTCAACCGTTCAAAAATATAGTACTAGTGAAGTAGGTAAATAATGAAATTAATGGAATTATAGTGGTAATATTTGAATATTTATTGTTTGTCAAAATCAATTTCATGATTTTAGTATAAGATTTTAATTTAATCATGCAATTGACTTAAGTTATTTCCAAGCTGCTTTTACTTTTGTAATTTGTGCTAGCAATTGCTGCATTAAAAAAACAGCCTCTCCAATAAACAATGTTAAACCAATTATTTTCATGACTCTGCTAAGTGTAAAAACTTATTTGTTAATATTTTTTTCACTATAAGAAGTACTCTTGGAAATTTAGAAAGTTCTCTTAACATTTTAAAAATCAAAAGATAGTTCGACAGGTATTTTCTTAAATTTGTTATGTTTCTATTTTCTTGAAAATTGTTACTATATGTTGGCCAATTTAATTTAAGAAGCAGTTTAGAAAGTTTTTCTAATTTTTTTTAAAAATGGAATGGTACTTTTATAAGTCAAAGATTATTTATATGTCAGCAAATTTTAATTTACTTTGGAAATAAATCATGAGTAAAGTTAAAAAGAAGTTAACCTATTTTTAACCCATAGAATAGATATAATACTGTATCCAAGTATTTCATTTATGTATTACTTAAAGTCTCCTGTTTAGTTTTAGTAGAGTATATTATGTTTAATCAGGGAATTTGAGATAATTTGATTAGTAACTGGAATATGGACCTATCTAATTCCTATGCAGAGTTGGAGCAATAAATATGATGGCCCACTCAAGATGTGTATATGTCAGTTAAATAAGCCCTCACACATTTTTTTTAAAAAATTATTTGTATGTTGCCTGACATCGCGCATGGGCATGTAAAAGTCCTTAAACTTCATTTTATTTACAAAAAATGGTAAGAAAAAAAATGCGTAAAATAATCAGAAGAAGAGGGACAAAAGTTGCAGGATAGGCCCTACACGCTTACGAAAAATGGCTTCAAGTGACAGTGGTCTTGGGTATTTATGTCAATTCATTTATAAAAGTTCAATTCCTACTTAACACTGTACAACACCAACTTAAGCATGAACTAAGAATAAATTAACTGAAATGTCAAAAATGTCTTTTTGGTCAGCAACCAGGACGACCGTAAGCTAGCTCCTCAAACTCCCTCTTATTAAAAATAGGAATACATAACAATTAAACTTTGTTTCATGTTACGACATTTCAAGAAAAGAATCACACATCCGCCAGCTGCTTCTTAATACTCCCTAGAAGCTGTGCTATAAGAAATAGTACCAAATGAAAGAGCTGTGCTTTTTAAGAATCGTAGAGCCCGTTTGGATATAAGAAATTTTTTCCTTTTTTTCAAAATAATTTTACTTTTTTCCGAAATCAGCGTTTGTTCATAAAATTTCAAATTTTCACTTGAAAATGCATTTTGGAAATTTTCAAAAATTTGAAAAACTCCAAAAAGTTATTTTTCAAAATTTTCAGTCAAATCACTCACAAAACTTCAAAAACAACCCAAAATTATATTCATGTCCAAACACAACTCTAAATTTTAAATATCATTTTCACTTGAAAATTTTTTCCCCCTATTTTGGAATTTTACAATTCTTATGTCCAAACACTCATGGTCGGACAGAGTTTCAGCCGACTTATCATAGTCAGTTGAACACCTTTGTCCTAAAATTATATTGTGTATAAAAAAGTATATTTAAGTATATAGGTCAAAAATTACTTTTTGTATATATGTATATTAAATTTTTAACACCCTCCGCCAAATTTTTATCTTCTCCAAGACACCACTGCTTCCATCAAAATATAAAAAACCTTAGACATCTCATCAACTAACACAACCAATTCATGATTCGATACTGTATACGAGATGCCTTTCCCTAGTAAATATTCAGGTAAAATGAAAAAGAATAGAACCTCATTTCATCTTATTTATTACGACTATGCATTTAGAATGTTGAAAGCCAAATTCTAATCAAAGTGACAGTTGTTTGAGCAAAAGATATTGAAACCTTTTTTATTAAATCAATTAATGAAGATAAAGAGGTAAATTTTAGTCAAGCATAATAAACTTCAGATCTATAAACAAATCAGAAAATGATGAATAAGATAAAATAGGGGCGATCAATCTTATTGATGTTTTTCATTTCTTCTCCCACCAATCCATGGAGATAGTCAGTTTACATAATATCTGGAAAATCGTTTTGTCTTCTTTCTGCTAAGAAGATTACAGAGGAGAGGAAAAAGAGAAAAAGCCTCCCTTTCTAGGAAAGTTCCCTCCCTATATATAGTCATGGAGTCCTTGCTATGTTATTGGGTCAATGCTCCTTCATACCGCGTCCGTTTTCGTCGTTCCCTGAGTATTGTTCTTTGACTTAGCGGGCACTGTGAGTACGTGGTTTGGAGAAAATCATAGCGTCTTTCACCGTCCCGCCACTTGGGCGGGATCCCAATTGGGTCGACCATAGCGGTCAGATTTTGACCAATACAGTTAGTCCCTCCGTCTGCCGGGGTCGTCTCTTGTCGGGCCTGGCAGATGGATTATGATTTTTACACATCCAAGAGAAATCTGACTATCTACCCTTTGGGTATGATTTTTAGATTCAAGTAATGTAACGGCGCTCTTGCGCTGCCCTTGGACCGTCACGACCGTTTCGAACTCGAAGCATCGTTTAAAATGTCGTTCGTGGTTGCCGTCATAATGACACACGTTCCCAGGGGATTGAACCGTTTTATGCCCTATCAGCTTCGATTGGCGCCTCTTAGGTTTCGCGCTTGGGGAATTTATGTCTCTTATAAATAGAAGGAGAGCACCACTTGATTGACACACTTCTTTGCCTTTGCTTGAAAGAAATATGTCAATATTCTTTTCTCCTGACACTCCGGGTTTTTGATTTTCTCCGGTTAGCCAGAAACTTTCGTCTTAGTCTCTTCTTTTTTCTTCCATCCCTTTGTTTTATCAAAATGATACAAATAGCTGGTAATTTTTCCCGTGCTGACAATGTTGCTGCGACTCCGGCACCGAAAAGTGATATTCCTGCCCTTGGAGGGGTAGAAGTGGTAGAAGATGAGGGGGCCCGTCGGCGGTTGAGATCTTGCCTCGCCCTGGGAAGCCATGGAACGATTTCCACAGTCCTGCCGGGGAGGAGCCGGAACCTGCTTCCTCTGTTATGATTGAGGAGGGGATTGCAAAGTTGAAGGCCAGATGGGGGATTCTTTACCACGTCGAAATGCTGCCGGCAGTGGGAGATGACATTATACATTTCGACCGCTCAGGATATTGCGTGTTCTATGCTTATCTCTTTATTGTCGGGTATACGCTTCCTCTCCCTCCCTTGGTGGTAGATTTTTGCCGTTTCTACGAGGTGTGTCCGGCTCAGCTTTCGCCATACTTGTATAAATTGTTCCTTATGCTGCTCAAGTTCGCGGAGCTTGCCGGTCGGGAGGTCACGTTGAGACACATGCTCAATCTCTTTGCTCCTCAACTCATTCGTGGTACGATGATTCATATGCGCCACCGAGGGACGAAGAGTTTGGTTGTGAAGATGGACGACAGAGCCAACCGTCGTTTCTATGAGAACTATTTCTATGTGCGGACCGAGCACCTTGTGGCAGATCCTGCAGCGTTCCCTGAGAAGTGGAACTTCGCACGTAAATTTCTATACCTTTAGTCGTAGTGATGGTCAACCGATTTTCTTTGGGCGGTACTTAACATTGTTTTTGTTTTTGCAGCCTCGAGACTACCCCTGCTCCTGTTGATGATATACGTGAGTGGGTGAACGCCATCCTTCCTCATACGATGGGGGTTCGCGCATGGTCGTCCTTCTATGAGAAATATGGACGCAAGCCTCTTACCGGTAAGTAACGTCAGTTTTGTTTTTCGTTCTACTAGTTGATTTTGTTGCTCATGCGGCTTTCATCGACGTCAGGGAGAGTGCGGAGGGCGAGGGATCCTCCACTAGCATTTCTTCAACCTGTATCGTCCGCTCGTCCTGCCTTAGGGCCTACTTCTCGACCTTCGTCGAGGGCCGCTTCAGTTGAGTCTTCGTCCGTGGCTGTGCGCACGGAGGCCGCCCCTCGAACAGAGATTCCGACCCCTGCCACCTACCCAATGGGGGAATCTTCCCGTGCAGAAGACGGGGAGGGGCCATCAAAGAGGCGGCGAGTGGAGTTCGAAACTGCTTCTTTGGCCATGGTATATTCAGAGGGTGAACCCCCCTTGACGGGGTCCGAGGCGGGCATTGATGCTATTCCGCCTGCAGAGACAGAGCCAGCCGTTACATCCGCCCCATCGACGGAGATTCCGGCCGCTAGGATTGACCAACAACCTATCGCAACGAGGGATCGGAATCTTGAGGTCGTTTTTATTGCTTTGGACGGGCCTTCATCTCGATGCCGGGTCGTCCTTCTTTTTCGGCCATAGAGAGGGGAAAAAGCGTCATGGTTGATGATTACGAATCTGAGTCTGATCTTGATCATGATGACATCAGGATGTTCGAAAAGGGCCTTACCCGTACGGTGGTACATGCGGGGGGCCCGTCCTGTATGCTTGAAATCTCGTCGGATATTAACCTCCTGGGGGATACGGAAGACCCGGTCCCGCAGTTTGACCTCTTGTGCTCTGCCGCCGAGAGCGAAGCTCTTCGAGACGTCTGTGACATCGATTTGATGCACGAGGTGGCCGCTATGGGCCTGAGGGTAAGTTTTCTCTTCCCTTTTGTGCTCTTTTCATCCTTGTCGACCTTGGCCTTAATCGATTTTTTTTGTTTTTCAGACGTACATGGTAGAGATTGAGAGTGCTCGTAGGGCTGACACTCGGGCCAAGATTTTTCTGACGATGTTGAGAAATATCGGCGCTACCGTAACAAGTGCCGTGAGATGCACGAGCGGCTGAGGGCAAATGCAGGTGATCGATCCCTTGGCGAGGAACTGGAGAAGAGGGATCAGGAGCTGATGCAGGCTATTCGCAGGAGTAGCGAGCTTGAGGAGCAACTTCGTGTAAAGGACGAAGAACTCGAGGTGGGCAAGGGAGTCGCCGCAGAGTGTGAGCATCTTCATTCGAGGTTGCGATCGATGCAGACTGAGTTGGATCAAAATGCCTCAGAGTCGAGGCGATGAGCGCGGAATGGATGGGAAAATTGGCCGAGCTGGAGAGGAAGGTCGCCGGACTGGAGAATATCGAGAGCGCCTGGTCAGCTGCTTTGGCGAGGGCGGCAGCTCTAGAGAACACTATCTGCGTCCTCCAATCCGAGCAGGAATTAAAAAGGGCGACGGCCACGCTAAGGGAAGCGAGACTCGAGGAGCGTATTGGTGAGATCGATCGGGAGGCGTCGACCTTGGGGTATCGGGTCGCTGCTCTTGAGGCTGAAAAGGAGAAATTGTCGGTTCAAGTCGAGTCTTCCTCCGCCGTCGCTCTCCGTCATTTGCATGAGCTCCGGGTTCATGCTGAGGCCCAACGGGACATATATAAGAGTTTGTGGGAGGCGGGCAATGTTTCTGAGGCTGCATATGAGGGAGCACGGGCGAAGGCACGAGAGGCTCGTGTTAACTACGGATATGATCCTGCAACGCCGGAGGCCGACGAGGGTGTTGATGACGGGGGACTTCGTGGAGAGGGCGATGAAGAGGGTGGCGGTGACGACGCCGAGTGAAAGAATTGTTGTTTCCATTTTTTTTTTTTGTATTTTGTCGGTTTTAGCCGTATGTAATCAGCGGCTGTTTGTGCAGCAGCTTTGTATAAAGAGGAATTTTTCATTGTCGTATGCCTCCTATTCTTTTTGCTTTTTGTAATTTTGGCGCAAACAAATAGATTTCTGTGCGCTGAATTCCTGATTCTCAGGGAATTCAATATCACACGAATTGAGTATGATTTTGACGACGGCTTTAGCTATAGGGATTGTATTTTCGAACTTATGTCGAAGCACTATCCCGTCACAGTTCGAGCGATGTCGAGCTCTTTTCTCTAACCCGTCGTGAGTCCCAGTCCTCTTTGGCGATGGATCTTGGCCTTAAGGCCATTTTTTTGAACCTTTCGAAATGTCAACCCGTCGTTCGATCGAAATCGAACTCTTCTCTTTGGCGATGGTCTTCGGCCTTAAGGGTGTTATTTCGAACTTGTCCAAATGTTAACATGTCGTCGTTCGATCAAGGTCGAACTCTTCTTTTCGGCGATGGCCCTTGGCCTTAAGGGTATTATTTTGAACTTATCAAAATGTTAACCCGTCGTTGTTCGATTGAGGTCGAACTCTTCTTTTTGGCGAAGGCCCTTGGCCTTAAAGGGTGTTATTTCGACCTTAGCAAAATGTTAATCCGTCGTCGTTCGATCGAGGTCGAACTCTTCTTTTTGGCAAAGGCCCTTGGCCTTAAAGGGTGTTATTTCGAACTTATCAAAATGTTAACCCGTCGTTGTTCGATCGAGGTCGAACTCTAAAATGTTAACCCGTTGTCGTTCGATCGAGGTCGAACTCTTCTTTTTGGCGAAGGCCCTCAGCCTTAAAGGGTGTTATTTCGAACTTATCGAAATGTTAACCCATCGTTGTTCGATCGAGGTTGAACTCTTCTTTTTGGCGATGGCCCTTGGCCTTAAGGGTGTTATTTCGATCTTGTCAAACACGTCGTTGTTCGATCAACGTCGAACTCTTCTTTTTGGCGATGGCCCTTGGCCTTAAGGGTGTTATTTCGAACTTATCAAAATATTAACCCGTCATTGTTCGATCGAGGTCGAACTCTTCTTTTTGGCGATGGCCCTTGGCCTTAAGGGTGTTATTTCGAACTTGTCGATATATTAACCCGTCGTTGCTCGATCGAGGTCAAACTCTTCTTTTTGGCGATGGCCCTCGGCCTTAAGGGTGTTATTTCGAACTCGTCAAAATATTAACCCGTCGTTGTTCGATCAAGGTCGAACTCTTCTTTTTGGCGATGGCCCTTGGCCTTAAGGGTGTTATTTCGAACTTGTCGAAATATTAACCCGTCGTTGTTCGATCGAGGTCGAACTCTTCTTTTTGGCGATGGCCCTTGGCCTTAAGGGTGTTATTTCGAACTTGTCGAAATATTAACCCGTCGTTGTTCGATCGAGGTCGAACTCTTCTTTTTGGCGATGGCCCTTGGCCTTAAGGGTGTTATTTCGAACTCGTCGAAATATTAACCCGTCGTTATTCGATCAAGGTCGAACTCTTCTTTTTGGCGATGGCCCTTGGCCTTAAGGGTGTTATTTCGAACTTATCGAAATGTTAACCCGTCGTTATTCCTAGTCTTCTGGAGAGTTTTGGGTGTCTTCTGGGGGAGTCCCAGTTTTTTGCTCAACTCGTGTGTTTCCTGGGTGAGTCCCTGTTTGCTTAATTTGTGTGTTTCCTGGGTGAATCCCAGTTTTCTTAATTTGTGTGCGTTGGGGAGTGTGATGCCGGGGAGTACTGAACGCTCATATCCTGCTAATGTTTGCTTTATGCGTGTATTGGGGCCTCCCTGTTAAACTCCCCCTGTTATTCTACCTAGAGAGCTCGCCAGTGGGCGGGGCGATAGACTGTCCTTTGAACTTTTGTGATGTCCCCCTTGCTGCCTCGTTCGAGACCTCCCCGAGAAAACCCGATTAGGAAAAACCCCCGGGTGAGGGAAAGGGAGTACGACTGTAAGGGACGTCATTTTTTGGAGGTTGACGTGTCTGAGATGGGCGATATTCAGGATATTTTGTAATAGTCATACTCTCTAGTTGGGATGCTCCTCTGCTCGCTCGCTCATGCGGCGCTTGCGTTCCTGTTTAAGCGAACAACAGAAGTTGAACCAAGATGAGGTTTTCCTTACCTCGGTCCGATGGGTCAATGAACGAGGGTAGCCTCATAGTGCTGTTCGCTCTCCCTGAAGTTTAAGTGGTTGATGGAATGGTGGTTTGTGGGTTAGGCAGCCGCGTTGGGCCTTCTTTTCTTCCTCTCTTTTTCTTTTAAACATGCCCTGGTTCTGCGTGGGTTGGGTTTTCCTTGGCTCGTTCGTGGATCATTCGGTGCGTGGGTCACCCCATAAGATGCGCCCATCCTCCTACGGGATTTGCGCAACCGCCGTCGTCTTCTTTTGCAAGTTTTGCATGGACATTGGTTGTAACTTCTGCTTCTATGCAGCATCATGCTTTGGATTAGCGCGTGAGGTTTACTTACCACTTTCTTCGGTGGATGATTATGGGTTTCGATCTGGAGGAGACTAGGAATTTTGACTAAGAAATCCCCACAGACGACGCCAAATTGTTTGACCAAAAGATATTGAAACCTTTTTGATTAAATCGATTAATGAAGATGAAGAGGTAAATCTTAGTCAAGTATAATAAACTCCATATCTATAAACAAATCAGAAAATGATGAATAAGATAAAATAGGGGCGATCAATCTTATTGATGTTTTTCATTTCTTCTCCCACCAATCCATGGAGATAATCAGTTTACATAATGTCTGGAAAATCGTTTTGTCTTCTTTCTGCTAAGAAGATTACAAAGGAGAGAAAAAAGAGAAAAAAAAACCCTTTCTAGGAAGGTTCTCTCCCTATATATAGTGATGGAGTCCTTGCTATGTTATTGGGTCAATGCTCCTTCATACCACGTCCGTTTTCGTCGTTCCCTGAGTATTGTTCTTCGACTTAGCGAGCACTGTGAGTACGTGGTTTGGAGCAAATCATGACGTCTTTCACCGTCCCGCCCCTTGGGCGGGATCCCAGTTGAATCGACCATAGCGGTCAAATTTTGACCAATACAACAGTCTGTCATTCTAAAGCAGTAAAGGGGTTCCTTTCAGCATATATATATATATATATATATATATATATATATATATATATATATATATATATATATATATATATATGAATGTGATTTGGCCTTAGAGTTTCAATATATCCTGGAAGGATAAAG
>NW_017670631.1:260059-345552 GCF_001879085.1 Nicotiana attenuata
AAGGATAAAGAAAAGTACGTAAGAGCTTGAAGATAACACCATTCTCCAAATTAAAGAGTATGAGCACATGACTTGCGGAGGCGCGGCCAGGATTTTAACATTATAAGTTTTATATTTTAAAACGACGATTTCAACTGCTAATGATTGGTTTCTAAATTTGATATTTATATATATTTAATGAATTTTTTAACACAAATATATTGTTTAAAAGAAAGTTACTCAGTTCGGTCGAACCCGTATTTAGGCTTCTAGCTCTTCCCTGCACATCTCACTACTCAAAAATCTTTCAGGATATTTTAAAGAATATTTTATGGAACTCTTTGTGAAACGTTGGGAAAAAAAATCTGTTTAAGAGGGTTGGCTGTGACACTCTTTTTAAAGCTTGAGTAGTTTTTTTTTTGTTTTTTTATTTTTAAAAAAAATAGAATATGCTGCGTGCATGCCACTCAATATGTACCCTAGGAAAATTCGGATATAAAACATGCTCCACTTCATAATGCTTTATTAGTTTTCGGCCGTTTAATCCTTTTGATATCCCAAAAGGTCAATGTTTAAGTTCAGAAGCTGTGCAAATAATAATAATAATAATAATAATAATAATAATAATAATAAGAAGAAGAAGAAGAAGAAGTAGTAGTAGTAGTAGTTCAGAAGCTGCTCTACTATGTGCAGAATCTGAGTGCAACATTTTCATAAAATTAGGGGTCGTTTGGTTACAATGCTGAGATAAACAAGAATATACCATGGGATAGAATATTTTATAAGATTAGCTATCTCATCTTCTATGTGGAATAGCAAATTCTATCATTTTAATATATAATTTATCTCCAAATAAGCTAATACCTATAATCAAACATAGGATAAATACAATCACAAATTCTATCCCTGAATTATTATCTTTATCTCTTATACCGAACGATCCCTTATTAAAGATTAATATAGTCTCCACTCTCTACGCAAGCAGAAGGAAGAAGAAGAACTAGCAGCAAGGGAGCATTAAAGCCATAAACAACAGGGGCCACACGAGGTCGCCATTTCTTTTCCAACCGTAATGAGTACTGACAGATATAGGTAAATGTTCGATTGTCGTGTATGAATTTAGGGTCGTTTGATAGGGTGTATAAAAATAGATACTAAATATGATGTATTAGTTATGTTGGATTATTTCTTATTAAATTGTTTGTTTGGCGTAATAAAGGTTTTGAAAGGATAATTTTGTCTTTATACATACTTATTCATGTATTAAAAACCAGTTTTAATGTCATAGTTTACTATATATAAGAATAGTACTGAATAAGGTGTACCTCATATATGTATAAGTTATATATAGGTTGAAAATTACTACCATACAAGAAATTAATAAAACTAAAGCTAATACATATATTATTTTCCCTAATAGATCCTATCAAACGGCAGCTTAGTAGCAGTAGAAAGGAAAAGTAAACTAAATACCAATTATCACATTGTCCAAATATGGCATTACTGTATCACATTGTCCAAATATGGCATTACCTGTATCATAATCCGACAATTTTAAAATATGGCATTACTAAATACCATACTTGAAAAATATGGCATTACCTGTATCACATTGTCTAAACTTTAAAATAATCACACAAATTACTAAATACCAATTATCACATTGTCCAAATATGGCATTACCTGTATCATAATCCGACAAGTGGACAACCTCTCCTCCCCAAAACCCAATTTCCAAAACCCAAAAATTTCTCAGCTTATCATATTTGGTGGCTGTTTTAAGTTGAAATTCTCCCACAGGAAAAACCCCAATCAGTTCTCATATCGAAGTATTTCAATGGCTACAGCTACACAACTTACTTGTTCTACCATCATTAACGACCTACCTGATGTGATCCTCTCTAACATCATCGCCGCAATCTCCAACGTCCGCAGCCGCAACTCCGCTGCCCTCGTCTGCCGGAAATGGCTCGTTCTCGAACGTTCCACGCGCGTCTCCCTCACGCTCCGTGGCAACGTCCGTGACCTCTTCATGTTACCCACTTGCTTCAGATCCATAACTCACCTTGACCTCTCCCTTATCTCTCCTTGGGGTCACCCACTCCTCTCTCCGGTCGCCGGCGCCGCCGCAGCAGCTGACCCTTCCCTCATCGCCCATCTTCTCCGCCACGCGTTTCCTTCCGTCACTTCCCTCGTTGTCTACACGCGCCACCCATTCACCCTCCAGCTTTTGCCTCCTCTATGGCCCCACCTAAAAGAAATCAAGCTTGTGCGGTGGCACCAGCGTCCCCAATTAGCTACTGGTGATGAATTTAATATGCTATTTGAGAATTGCCCACAGCTTAAATCACTAGATTTGTCGACTTTTTACTGCTGGAAGGATGATATTCCTACAGCACTGGAGTCTCATCCTATGGTTGCTTCTAATCTCACTAGCTTTAATCTCTTGAATTCCAGTTTTCCTGAAGGGTTTAAGTCTGATGAGTTTAAGGTAATTACACAAGCTTGTATGTTTGATCCTAGGTACATTGTTTTTGTTGGTGATGAAGGTTTGGTTTCTATAGCTACAAATTGTACCGAATTATCAGTGCTTCATTTGGCGGATACATCAGCTTTGTCCAACTCTAGGGGTGATCCAAATGATGAGGGGTTCACTGAAGAGGACGCAAAAATTAGTGTTGGAACTTTGATTGAGGTATTTTCTGGTCTTCCATTACTTGAAGAGCTTGTTTTAGATGTTTGTAATAATGTTAGAGACACGGGTCCTGCTTTGGAGATTTTGAACAAAAAATGCCCCAAATTGAGATCGTTGAAGTTGGGGCAATTCCATGGCATTTCTATGCCAATTGAATCTAAGTTGGATGGGGTTGCTCTTTGTCAAGGGCTTCAATCTTTGTCGATAAGGAATGTGGGGGACTTGAATGATATGGATTTGATAGCTATTGGTAGAGGGTGTTCGAGGTTGGCCAAGTTTGAGATTCAAGGTTGTAAGAAGATTACTATGAGGGGCATGAGGACACTGGCTTCTTTGCTTAAGAAGACTTTGGTTGATGTCAAAATATCTTGCTGCATGAATCTTGGAGCCTCTTCTTCATTGAAAGCACTGGAACCGATACGAGAACGGATCCAAAAGCTTCACATTGATTGTGTGTGGGATAGTGTTGAAGAATTTGAGAATATTGATGGTTATGGATACGGGCTTGATCTTAACAGGAGCGATGGAGGTGAGGCATCAAGCAACTTTGCTGGTTCTGGGGACACATTTGGATGTGAGGAAGACGCATACATGTTTCAACAGAAGAAAAGATGCAAGTTCACCTGTGATCTTAACAGTTTGTATGAGGAAGTCAATGCACATGGCAATGGATATAGTGGACGATCATGGGATCGGCTGCAATGCCTCTCTCTTTGGATTGGTGTTGGTGAGCTTTTGACTCCTCTTGAAGACTGTCCAAATTTAGAGGAGATCAAGATTAGGGTGGAAGGAGATTGCAGGCTATGGTCAAAACCTTCGGAGCGGGCATTTGGACTGAGCACCCTTCTTCTCTATCCTAAGCTATCCAAGATGCATAAGGATTGTGGAGATACCATAGGTTATGCACACACTGCTCCATCAGGGCAGATGGATTTGAGCTTGTGGGAACGGTTTTATCTGTTTGGGATTGGAAATTTGAGCCTTACCGAACTAGATTACTGGCCACCACAAGATGGGGACGTTAACCAAAGGTGTCTATCCCTACCAGCAGCTGGGCTGCTACAAGAATGCGTCACACTCAGAAAACTGTTCATCCATGGAACAGCGCATGAACATTTCATGATGTTCCTTCTTAGAATCCCAAACTTAAGAGATGTACAACTGAGAGAGGATTACTATCCAGCACCAGAGAATGACATGAGTACAGAGATGAGAGCTGACTCCTTGAGCCGCTTTGAAGCTGCCCTAAACAGGCGCCCAATATCCGATTGATGCAAAGAACAACACAATGCGCACATAATGTTCCCATATCCAGCGCTTCAATAGTTTTCTTCGTCAGAATATGTATTAGATTTTCAGATCTCTTTATATGCATTAAGGTTTGTACATTGGTTATTGATGCATTCCGACGCAAATTGGGATGAAGAGGATGATATGGGTCCAAGTTTTGCTTGTAGAGAGTGGAAACAGTTAAACGAACTCTGCTTTTGATTTCGCAAAAAGGCTGAACGTCCCAACTATATTTCTATAAACACCATATTTTTCTTAAACTGGAAAATCACACAGAAGTTACAACTTGAGCCGGACATTGTTTAACACCTCTACCATGTGTTTCTGTACAGACAAAATAGATTTGCACTAGCAGAGTGAATACTCGCACTCTAGCAGTCGGGTGAGAATTTCCTCACAACTTGGTCTTTTGTTAGGCTCTGCCCAACAGTCTGAAATGGAAAACTACGAGTCAGGGACGTCAAAAAACTAAATAGGAGAACATTATAGAAAGGAATACAAGAACAAAGAAATACATGGAGCCTCTGCATTTAATTATACATTTCGCCATAAATACCTGCAATTAGTTGGCCCAGGGGTCCTTCCGGTATCTCTGGCCTTGATCCTTCATTAGCAACAGCATAGACTACCTAAAAATGAGCACATTGCAGTTGCTATTACTTGATGTAGCCATGTGGAAATAACAGATTAACTTCCAAGACATAAAAAAGTTCAACAAACAATGACCAAATAACAAGGTGAAATTTGGCATACCCTCTCTGGTGGTACACCCTCCCATGGTCTCTTTAGGGTGCAAAGCTCCCACATTATCACGCCTAGGCTAAAAATGTCACATTTTTCTGTATAAGTC
This sequence comes from Nicotiana attenuata, assembly GCF_001879085.1. Classification (NCBI taxonomy): domain Eukaryota; kingdom Viridiplantae; phylum Streptophyta; class Magnoliopsida; order Solanales; family Solanaceae; genus Nicotiana; species Nicotiana attenuata. Next base: position 264,874 of record NW_017670631.1, read on the forward strand.
TCGTTACGGATGAGTTCTGGAGCCATCCATTCTGGAGTGCCAGCTGATGTAGAATCTCTCATAGGTGCATCTGTCATTATTCTCGAGAGCCCAAAATCACAAATTTTGACAGTCCAGTGCTTGTTCACAAGGCAATTTGCACTTTTTAGATCACGATGGACTATCTTCATCCGATGTATGCACATCAACCCTCTTAGTTGCCAACAGAAGCAAGAAACTAATCATAAATCCCGTCCTTGAGAAATGTAAAAGTAGAAGCATGGTTGAGGTATTTAACTTAGAAGCTTTTGAAGCATTATGTAATAACAAAACAATAGACGGTTGTAATTAACATGTGGAAAGGGTGTGTAATCAGCATTAATGGAAAAATAAGTCGTCTCAACAAAACATGGAACTTCATCAGCAAAACATTATTGAATTGCATAAACAAAGACGAATCAAAATTCAACTATGCTTTCCCACGCAATTTTACCAGTTTTATCAAGGATGCCTCCCGAAAATATATCAAGGCCAATCAATTCTTTCAAGTTACATTTAAGACCCTTCACATATCATTGAAGCATTATATGAAAATATCACAGAAGAACACCAATCAAACCAAAAAAGGTCATTGAAAAGCATTAAGGATCACCAAGTTATCAAGCAACACCAAAGATGATCAACAAACCAACCTGCATATGTCACGAAGCATCTTGAGTCTCCTCCGCCAGCTAAGTCTCTTCTTTTGACCACTTAAATGGATCAAATAATATAGAGATCCCATCTCCATGTATTCAGTAACCATGGACAAACGAGGAGGCTTTGTGCATGCACCAAGAAACAATATAACTGCAACCATTGGCTGAAGTTAGATGTACAATAGTCCAAAACAAGGAACAATATTTTAAAGCCAAGTCAGAAAGAAACGCCAACACTTGAAAGGAAAAGAGGAGAAATACCATTTGGATGTCGAAGACGGCTGGGAAAGCAAGAAGAAAGAAAAACTTAGGTTAGAACATCTCAAAGCCAAAAGAAGTTGAGCCCAACCCTAGATAGACACAATACCTAAGGATAGAGATCTCATTGCAGAAGTCCTCCATGTTTTCCGCTGTAAGATCTTGCTCCAGGAAAACTTTAATAGCAACATCAGTTCCATTCCAAATACCACGAAAAACTTCCCCAAAGAATCCTGCAAATATGTCCAGAGCATTTAGACCTCAAACTCTCAAATACAAATGGCGGTTGGTGGAAGAAAATGCAGATTATTAGAACATGGGAAATCAAATATTTGGTCATTGATTACTTTGAAGATACATTTTAAATAGTTTTTGTAGGTAATGTACTTGACTTTATTACATTTCCCGTGTTTGGTTCCATGTGTATCAACATCTTATATATCTTTTCGGCTCTAATGTTGTGAGACAGTTCACTCTCTATTTGGTGCAGGCGTAACACCATTCCCTGGTGTGACATTATCTCTGATGTGCATTCCATTTTGATCTCTTTTTTTTCTTATACATCATGTACCTTTTTGTAGTACACTAAAATGCTGTTGACTGTACAAAGGTGGTTTAATCAAGTATGCATTAGACCTTTAACCAAAAAAATGCATTGGACCTCCTAACAATTCCAACCATCTATCTATAGAGCAAGGAATGTCCTCCTCTACCACAAAGACAAGTAAAAAGTTATATTATTTGTCGCTAAATATTGGATGTTCAACTCTTTCAGAGGATAGTCTTGAAGCGTCCCCAATAGGTGATTGTAATATAAATAACCAGAAAACAGTTAGAAGATCATTCATAAATAATTTATCAACCTCCTCAACATTTATTTAGCTAAAAAGTTTTTATGGAGAACAGATAAAGGAATTCACTTTTCAATTTGGTTGACCACGCTATATATCAAGCCAAAAATCGCATTATGCTCCCATTCCCTAAAGCCAGTAATTTGAAAAATTCAACTTCTCCTTCATATTGCATTTCCACAAACTTATCACATGTGATGATGCGACCTCATAGATAACAACCCTATAGACCACATCCCTATTTACATTGTATCTTTCCTACCAGAGCATTCTCTTTGCATAAGAATCTCCATAAAACTTTCCTCGGAGAGCTTGATGACATGTAGTAAATCTTCGAATACCCGATCTCCCCGCCACTACTGGAGCTGTTATTTTCTCCCAACAAAGTGATATTACCGTTCACCAGTCTCATAGAATTCCCTCACTAATTTTTCCAGCTATTTTGCGATCACTAATGGGATTAGGTACACGGACAAAAATGTCGAAAAGCTGAAGGGCGATATCTTGATCAAAGTGATTCTCCCATCCTTTGATAAATATTGCCTCTTCAATCCTTCCAAGATGTGCTAAGATTGTTGCAAAACTAGGCACAAAAGTGCACTCTCCTTGACCTTACCACTGAGAAGAAGGGCTGAAGTATTTGGTAGGAAGATCAACACTTTATACACCTCCCTACTGAGGCTTCTTCTTGGATGTTTTTCACTTCCTATACTGGTATTAATCCAAACTTTCTTATGTTGATGCAAAGCCCTGAAAATAACCCACTACACCAGAGTTCTAAACAATGATCGTATTTGTCTCATATTCACAAAGTGAAGGCATTGTCTGCAAACAAAAGGTTTGATCTCTCTTTCATAAATGACTTGTTCAAACAGTTTGTTAAGAGCTTCCACGACAAGCAGAAAGAGCACTGGCAAAGGTGGGTTCACTGAGGCTGCTAAAAACTCGAGCAGAGACCCATATATTATAAGGAATCTCACAGTGGAAATGCATTGTATATAAACACCTCCATTTGTCTCCAAAATCCATTCTATGGAGAAGCTACAGCAGAAAGTTCCAATAGCCTGGTCACTGCTGCATTCCATATTGATATATGACCCGTATTGAAGTTAAATAGCTTTTTATTCACAGCTCACTATCCCTGACCCCAAAAAAGAATGTCTACTTGTTCTTGAATCTGCCATTGCTTTGAAAGATCAAATCCTTGTTAAAATAATAAAGCTTTCCTTTGAGATACATAGAATCTAAGCGCTCTGATGGTCAGAAAAGTAAGATTGGCGCTCAAGATAAGCAACAGATAAAGCTCCAGGTCTGTTGTCAAATACATCAGAACCAACTGAAAAAAGGTTCCCTGTGCATCTCCCTCCTTGTGTTTTATGTTCTCTCTCATTTTACAACGCATGTTGGGAAGAAAGAATGGAAGGGAATATTCAGGTTCTACCAAACTCTTTCCATATGTAGGAAAATCAGAATTATAGAACAAATAGAGACAAAAACCCACTGGAGAATCTCAATCAATCAAATCAAATAGTAAACGATTGAGAACTGTCATTTTGACCATAATTCACAACACTGCAAAATGATGTCTCTTTTTTTTTATTTATCAGATTCACTAAACCACGTCTTCTTATTTTTATAAATGTTGGAAGATTAATATTATATAATTCCATACTAGCAGTTAAAAATAGTATGGATAAGTGGTAAGATCCCCCTCTCTCATCCAAACACATGAATCCTCAAGCATAGGGACCTTGGCCCTTGCTATCTATTTCCCCTCTGCGTTGAATTCTTCAAAGTGCATATGCAGCAAATTGACAAACCCAAGCTGTTTTCTAAACTCAAAGCATAAAGTGATCAAATTATCATGAACCTGGGCAAACGCTTCTCCCACATCAAAGTTCACAGAGCATGATCCATCAGAAATAGTATAATAGTTGGCAGTCATTAGCACAAGGAGCAACGAGAGCAGTCTCAACACAGTTCATTGTGGACTCATTAGTGGTACAATGCAACCAAATGATTTAGCAAACAAAACAGTGAAGCATAATTTACTACAGTACTACTTGGAAAAAAGATTTAAAATAAACTCACCAATCCCAACACGAGTGCCAACGGTCAACTCTGAGAAGTCTATATTCCACTCTTCAAAAGGTAGAAGAGGCTTATTCAGGAACATTGGTGATTCCAGAATCCTATTCCAGGTTGAGACCGTTTCATCATTCACCTGCCACCTTCTTTCTGGAGCCTGCCTTCTGAATTCATTGGGAGACGAGGGTAATGATATTGCCTTCTGGGAGTTCATGTGCTCCCTTGACAATGCAAATAAGGACGACTGTGCACCCAATATTTCATGGTCATCATGGTGAAAATCAGACACCTAAAATTGCAGATCTTTAAGCCAATATAATGAAACCGAAAAGAGACAATGCATCAAACCACAGTTGCATGGCATTCAGTTAGGGTTAAGACAGAATAATCTAATAATCAGAGTCTCCAAATGTTTCACGATGAATTATGATTATAACATCCATTTACGAAGAGGAAATATTACTCAGAAAGATACTCATATGCAACTTCTATTGGGCAAAAAATAAAAGAGCGTGCAAGATTCCTAGACAAAAGCCCAGTCATGGAATAGAGGGAAAAATGCTACAACAAAAACTGCCCCTGATCTGAAACAGTAACAAAACCTAACTGGTTCCAGAGTGAAACACATCAAACTATTAGGGATCTTAAAACCAGAGACAAAAGGTAGCATACATTTTTTTGATGATCCAATGCCCCCCCTCTGTCATTTGAAGTATGAGGGAGCGAGCTATTTTCCCCTTGTTCTTTATGATTCTGCTTCAGTGCTTCATTCATTGCTCGAACAGCCCTGGTTTCGTTTACGACACAAAAATGAGATAAGTAAAATAGGAAATGGTTGCTAAGTCTTCTTAGCAATATTCCTGACAACATCCATATTGTGACGAAGTGCATCTACATTCAGTCACAACTCACAAGTTTCAAGCAGTAAATTTTTCTTTCTTCAACCACAAAATACTAAATTCTTCGTCACATTCTTAGTATATTTCAGGAAAGGCAGATAATAATGCAATTTAGCATCAAATAGATTCATATTTGTACAAATTATTACCAAAAGATGGTCCTATGAACTAAGAGTAAAGACACTTGTGATGACCATTTTAATTAAAATATCTACCTTACGATGTCATCACCAATTTCTGGAGTAATACTAATGCTTCTTCTTCGTAATCTACGTGGTTCGGATGTTGATGCACCAGTCGACCTGTGGATAGAAACAGTTGATTCAGCAAACTTTTCTGATGATGATGAAGGTTTTATATTCAAAAGACAAACTGATTCACTAATAAACAGGTAAACCTGGTGAGTGTGCATATATTAGTTATGAAAATATTTCAACTCAGATTCACATTTATAATTCTGTGTTATCCATCCCATAAAACATCATAAGGTAATGGTTGTGTCCAATAGACTAATAGCCTGTTTGGCTAAGCTTCTAAAATCAGCTTATTTTGAGAACTGCTTTTTCTCAGAAGTATTTTTTTCAGAAGTACTTTTGATGAAAAGCATTTTGTGTTTGATTAATTAATTTGAAAAGCACTTCTGAGTAGCAATTAGTGTATGGCAAGCTTTTAAAAAGTGCTTCTAAGTGTATTTTTCAAAAAAGTGCTTTAGGAAGAAGCTACTTTTTTCTGCTTCTCCAAAACTGCTTCTGCTTCTGCTTCTAATCAAAAGCAAAGCACTTTTCTTTCTTTTAAAAGCTGGGCCAAACACTTCAACTTTGAAAACAAAAGTGATTTTTGGTTTGGAAAAGCTTGGCCAAACAGGCTATAAAGATGGATAAAGTTTAGAACATTATCCCATTTTAAAGGGAGAAAGTATAACTTTGTAAGTCTACTCTGATATGCTCCCTAGAAAGAGTAGGCAAGCAGAAGACAAAGTATGGAACACCCAGTACTCAAAATTCTTCTACCAAGAAAACTGATGGCCACTTCAATTCAATTACTATGCCTTATCAGTCAAGCCAGAAAACTGCTGTCATGCAACCACGATGCACTGACACTGCTAATATCAAACCCACCACTAAATTGATATATGCATAGAAAATTGTTATAAGCATACAACACAAGTTATTCACCAAAGATGAATTTTAACAGCTAGATTTAGCTGCACAGTTCGAAGGAATTAATTATGTTCCACTTTCGCAGCATATAGGGTATACAGATATTCCCTCATTACTGGATTCAATACAAGAACCATTTGCCAGAATAGATAATTCTTCCCTTCCAACACATTCTGTCTGCAACTAATTCATGAAGGGTCTCAGACTTTTTTTATATTACTACTCTCCTGTGATGGCCATTTCCCATGTATCACAGCAATTACTAGTGGAGGATGAATGTCATACTCGGTCAAAACACATTTCTTCGCCGTCTGGGTTTATACAGTGGCATTGCGCTTTTGACTATTAATCCAATGCACTAAAATACTACTTATGCTCAAAGCTTGTGCAAGCTCCCACATCAATCTCATATGAGATGTCAGGAAATGTAATTCTGAAGGTCATTAAAGTTGCTTAAACAATTTTTTTTTAAAAAGGTCATTAAAGTTGCTTACTTAACAATCAGATAAACCTACTACAGTTTATACTCATCATTTCAAATTAATTTGACTGCATGTGCATTGCTGCAGCTTCAGTTGGCAAATCAAGTGAGGCCCCAGATCATCTATTACTGCACTGCAGCTTCAGTTAGAAAATCTGGTCTATGTTTTTTTTACTCTTCTTAGAGTACAGTGGATTATGCCAAAAACAGCTGTCTCGCTCACAAGGTCAAAGATTCACTAAGAGACTCAAGGCTGTATGGAATACTATCCCTGCCTGCACCTTTGGACAGCTTGAGAAGTACACAATCCCAGATGGTTTGAAGGGAAAATGGAGGCTATACACAACACAAAATATAGATGTTTAGAGTTCTTGATTCACCAACGCAAGACACTACTGGCATAAATTATGACTGTAAGCTTAACTACTTGGGCCTACTTGAGTTAACTTCAACAAAATCTACATAATAGATAGAGTGATAAGGAATCTATATTATTAAAAATGTTAGTTTACAGCCAGCAAGTATTTTAGTATGCCCCGTGATTTTTACAATTTTAAAAGTTAATTGTAACTAGATTTTAATCATCTCTTAAGGTTTTATTTGCCAAAGGATTTTTTCAAAATCCCAAAAGTTCAACATGAACTACAATTCATTTAAATGATAAACTGGAAAAATAAATGATATCTTTCCTATCAAATAAAGTTAAAATTGTTATACTGCTATATCAATCACTCGAAACGGTACTTGAGGCAGTAGACTTTTTTTTTTTAAATGCGAGTTTTGACCACTCATCATATCCCATTAAAACTTGCCTGAAGGATCATGAGGCAGTAGACTTCATTCTTGGTCTAAATCACACTTCTTTTTGTAAAAGAAAAATGAAAAATTATAAGCTTGATATTCAAAAGTAGGATAACTTGCACAGTTGCACTTTTGAGTAATATAATCATTCTCATTATTTGCAAGATCAATCATTATCACTCTATAATTATTATCTGTAGAGTTCATAACAAGTTAGTAATATTTTTATTATTTAGAATATTTGATCTTTCTATTTGTTTCACTGTGAAGGAGACTTATTTTGTTTGATGATTTGATCTGTTCTTTATTCTCTTTTATGATCCCTAAAATGAAATGTGCCGTCTTTATTAAAGTATTATCAAACACTGACCAAATTAGAGTTTTAAGAAACACCATTACTGCATCAAATATTTAAGGAATAAATAATATAGTAGTTATCAAATAAGAGGAAAAAATAGACAACATTGTTTCCCATACGTTTACAAAAGTTATAAGGGTAACAGAACCAAATACCAAAACCCCATTTTAGTATACATATGCACTCTGTACTAATTATCAGCTATGCTAAAACCAATCTCAACAGCTATTAAGCAACAACAACAACAACAACAACAACAACAACATACCCAGTATAATCCCAGCGGGGTCTGGGGAGGGTAGTGTGTACACAGCCTACCTGGGGAGGTAGAGAGGCAAACAGCCTAAAATCCATATTTTTAGCACTATTAACATAATGGAAATTTATCAACAGAAAATTTTCGTATGAGATGGCCTAGACAACTGATAAAACAGCCTAAAATCCATATTTTTAGCTACTATTAACATAATGGAAATTTATCAACAGAAAATTTTCGTATGAGATGGCTGCTGAAGTAGTGCACTTATGTTTACATTAAACGCACTCTAATTAGGTTAAGATATTGCATTCAGCAGTTCATTTAAGCATCATTGACCTCTTTGATCAACAATTCAAGCCAACGAACCAAAGGATTGTGAACTAGGAACCCCTAAATATGAATGAGAACAATATGTGAGATGAACCACAAATAATGCCAGGAACAAAAAGAACAATTTGAGTACTTCATACATGTAAATGTTCTACAGATATTCTGCCATAAACTCGTAGGAAACAGAAAGCAAGAGTGGAATTAGATACCTTGATGTAGCAACATCATCTGAATAATCTCTGAATGTTTTGTTATCACCACTAAGCATAGACCGTGCACGTGCTCGGAATGAAGGATGCTCAGGACTGGCAATATGAAGTGAGAGAAGAACGTAAATTAGACGAAATCATCCATTACACTTCAAGGCATGGAGTAGCTCCGGTTAACAGAGATAAAAAGAGCCACTTCAAGTGTTGAATAGCAACCTTTCCAATTATTCCATAACATGGTTTGAGACCTATTTATATCTCTTTAGCATGAGAAAAGTATCTTATAATTAATGCGGACTGACAAGAAAAAACCGAGAAGCTCTCCAAAATAACGACACATTTAGGACTCTTTATTTACAATGAATGGTATACAAGTACATGTGAGAAGCCAGGTTTATTTTTTTCCGTAGTTTGTAAGACTGTTGAAAAATAAAGAAAAGAAGGAAACCGTAAAGCCTTCTAAGACTAATGCTAGTTCAATATGAGCTGATTCAAATTGGTGTCACAAATTAACCACAAAATGCAGCAGTAATAAAAGTAGATAAATAAATAAATGTAATATAGGTAACAGTCATTTTTAGCACCCAAGGTATGGCCCTAGTGGTCAAGTGGAGTGAGAACCATGAGGTCTCAGATTGAAATCCCAGCAAAGGCAAAAACACTAGGTGACTTCTTTCCGAATCTTTGGCGGACAGTGTTACTCAGTACTTATGCTGGTGGGAGGTAACAAGTACCCCATGGAGTTGCGCAAGCTGGCCCCAATACCACGGCTATAAAAAAATGGTACACAAGTACATGTGAGATGCCAGGTTCATTTTTCATGCATCATAAGACATGCTTAGAGACAAAGAAAAGAAGGGAAATAATAAATCCTTCTAAAACTAATGCTAGTTCGATATAGTTGATACATATTGATGTTACAAATTAACCACAAAATGCAGCAGTCATTAATTACCTGCATGTCACACATGCTTGTGGAAGGACATATTTTAGTTCATTAAATTCTATTCAAAATTTTAAAAAAAATGTTACTAGAGACAGAACATATGTTCGCATGTCCATTATATACTCATCTCTAACATTCATACTCGAAACCATGTAATATGTGCAAGGAAAAACTACAATAAGAGGACTTCGAATGCAATTAATAAATTGTAAAAGATCAGCAAACTGAGCCGATCCAGAGCATTTTTGCTGGTATCATAGCATCCAAGATTGAAAAACTGATAAAAAGCTCGATATGTAAGGGGGGAAATCAATAGAATAGAAGTGGTGGCCATAAAAAGGTAAACCTTGAACTAGCAGTCCTTTGTTCAGTAATAACTTTCCTTCTGCTCCTTCTCCAAGCTGCAGTAGCAATATTGGGTTCGCTATGTGACAAACTGATACACAGAAATCGCAAATCCAAAGAAAATAAGATCCACAGAACACACCCTTACTGAAAAAAGATCCATGGAACACAAATAAGGAGTAAAGAAGATACAATAAAATGTCAATGTTATTTTGTAAAAACATGATTTCTTAGCTGAGCGAAATAATACCTCAATTTTCTGTCAATTGATGTGTTAGACCGCAACATCATACTCCTCAATGAAGGTCCTGCAGCATTTGAAGATGCTTCTAGTCTCCTCTGGCGTTGAAGGGTGTCATCTTTCTCAGAACTGTAGAAACAAAAGATCAATGGAAAATGGATTATGGAAGAAGAAGAAATGAAACTGCCTTTTCACCAGCAAAAAGGAACTTCCCAACGATAATAATGATTCATCCACAACAGAACAGGATGAAAAAGATTATAGCAATTAAACTCAAACTTTGTTAATTAAAAGGTGAGAAACATTTCCTCCTAACCTCTCAGGATCAGTTCTCTCTGAAAACCCATAGAGAGGACTGTTAGGCTCCAATGGCGAATCACAGGAATCGTTTTCTGCAGAATCACTCTCCCCAGCAGCAGATATGTGTGTCATGAAAATAGCCTTGGTTGATCGAGGAATAAGTTGACCAGGAAAACGCATAAGGTCGACAAGCAGTTCCACAGAATTTAGGACAACTATAACAGACATATGTTTATCTGAGTCTACACACTCAGAAGTTCCTTCAGTAGGCAAACCCTAATTTAGAAACATTAAAATATTATAAGATAAATTTCAATAAAAATATGGAAAAGAAAGAAAATAAAGCGAGAATTCACAAAAACTAGTAGCGGGACATTTTACAGTACTTAGTTCAGAGGTTAAAAAATGGAATTTACAAAAGCAAGGGAACTACGAATTCTTTCAATCGAAGCAAAACTTACCACAACAAGCCGACTTTCAAGACCTATTGTATCTGCTAATACTTTGAATAATATTGCTCGAGAACGGCATGAGCCATGCTTTATTTGACCCAACATCTGGATGCCTCGGTTATCAGAAATGTGAGAGCTTTCCTCAGGAGCAGCTTTAGCAGGACTTAGTTCAGAGTTTGGTCGTTTGTAAAAATCAGACACCTATGTAAGGAGTCATAAAAACAACAGATAAAATGATAAATGTCCATGGAATATGCTTAATACTTCATACTTTTCCTATGACCAGAAATCTAAAATGCAATCCATGGCCCATATATTCATTTTAACAGTAAACAGCACATTTAAACTCTTCTCTTATAAAAACATGCCAAGTCCAAATATTCTTCTCCAAGTGAGAAGTATATCCACAAAAGAACAATCACCAGAACATGTTCTAATAATCTCTATGCAACCCAAAAACCAGAGATAAATTCACAGAACTGTCAATCTAGAAACATCCCCATAAAAGAAAACAAGTAACTTGACATGGAAACAAACAGAAAAGAAAGGAAAGGAAAAGATAGAGTCATTTTATGGCACAGCGAAGAAAAAGAAGGTAAAACCCACCAATCCAGCTATCTTTTTTATAATAGCTGCGGGATTTGAGCTTAAGCCTTTCACCAGTGCAACAATCAGTTGCTTTAGCATAGAAAGCTTCTTGTCTTTCTCAGTATCTACGAGTATAATATCTGCTCTTAAACCCTCCAGCTCCAGAGAATGAAGTTCATCAAAAGTGGGAATATCTTCAAAAAGCTCTTTGAGCCTTTTCTCCTGAGCCAAAAAGATAAGGAAAAGGGCATTCAAATAAAATTGAAGCAATGCAAGTGCTAGTCAAAATACATGCAGCACCCACATCAGGAGATACAGAAAAGAACAAATAGAAGAAATTAAGTTCAAGGCCTCTGAACAGCTGACAATTGAGAATGTGTTAGTCACAGAAGTTTACAGCAAAACCAAATTATGGTCCTAAAAAATGTCAATGTCCAGAGTGCTAACAATTGTCAGTGACAGAAGTTGGCTAGAGAATTTCTAGTAAAAGCACTAGCCTTAGTGAACAATGAGAATATTTTCATCTTTGAATCTTTTTCTATTCCATGAACTATTCTCAATCACATTATGCGTATAAGGCACGACCAGATGAGATGACAATCTCACTCACAATTTTGGAACGGACATTTTTTCAAATGAATGACGACCAATGACCATAATGAATGCTGGCTCAATGTGTTTTACTCTAGCCCATTTCAATCTAATACCACATGATTTGTCTGGAAGGAAGAAGAGCGAAAGATATAATGAAATCAAGCTACAAGCATGCTGAATAAAAACATAAAGGCAAGAAAGAGAATATGGGGAAAATTATAACCATTGGATCAAAATATACCAAGTTTTCAAATTAGATCAAAGAAACTGATGGCGACATTACGCACTATGCTACAGGATTTGTAGATTGAAAGGAATGGAAAGGCTAAAGCATATCCTAGAGCGGAAGGGGAACTATAGAGTATAGACCTTCCTCTCTGGCCTTTAATATGACAGAGCACTGGCCTTTAATATGACAGAGCAAAAGGAGAATTTCACCTATTTGAACATGAAAGGAAGAGGAAATCATTTTATCAGAACACGAAAATTTCAACTTGATTCGATGGGATAGACCGGTTTTTTTTTTTCTCCAAGTAGCCAAAATCTTAAGTTTATTGTACATTCAAAAAGTTCATTGTTTCTTGGCAGTTAGTCTTGATCAATTTCCTACAAGATTAAAATCGCTTAAATATCACCAACAACAATCTTAGTGGTCCTGTTATGGCCTCACATGCACATTCCATAACTGAAAAATCAAACTGTGCAACCTTCTCTTCAAGGCATGTAAACTACTCTCAACCAAACAATAATCATTAGTTCAGCTTCTAAGAGACAAAAAATATATTTATTCAAAGAAAATCAAAGCCATAACAAGCAACGATGCATAGAAACTAAAAGAAAAACTTATGGAGCTCACAGCAGCAACAGAGTAGAAACCATTTGGAATTGGTTCTGACAGTGTTCCAGTTTTCCAGAGAATCTGTGAAGCAGTCTGACATGGAAGACTATCGTATACTTCATTTTCACTTGGTTCCTTATTCCTCAAACTTTCTTCTTTACTATCAAGGGTAACAGATCCAAACTTTTCGACGAAATCTGAAGGCCACCATGTAGCCCCTGGGGATCTCTGCTCTGAAGGCCCAACTTCATCTCGTGTCCCTTCCATGTCAGTAGATAGTTTAATTGCAATACCATCTCCTTGACACTGCTACCCAATAAAAGAGCCTATACATCTTGCACTTCTTTTAAGACACTGTCATAATTAAAGAGCTTCTCCTCCTCCAACCAAGTTTGATGCCGTAAAATCTGCAAAGTATAAGTTGTTTGAATGAGAGTGAACATGCTTCTAAAAAGAGATGGCTGTCAATGGTTACTTTAAGGTATTGAGAGGACTCATAACGGAAAAAGAGTGAACATGATTGAGCCTTTGGCTTCCAGAATTTGTCTTCTCAAGCCACAATAATGAACAGAGATACTAGTGCTTTTTATTTGTCTCGCTGCTACTGGAACTAGAACTCCACATAAGATAAGTTGTGGGGACATTAACCAGAGATTAACTTCAATGATCTCTATCTGGGATTTAACTTAGATTATTATTGTGGTTAACTATCTAAAGTGGTGAATAGCAGTGTTTTGGAGAATTGATCAACAAAAAAACAAGAAATACCAAATTCTAATCCTAAGAGATTGCGTCAGATTGCTCCTCCAGTACACAGAGCTTAAAGTGAAATGCACAATGCATAACTCTCAAAATATGCTAAGTTTTGCCGTTTGTCAGATAGTCTTACACCGGCTCAGATGAAGGGGAAAAAACATTATACGCATTAAGCCTATAGAATAGACTTTCATGAGTAGAATTACACACATTACTATTTATTTCCCAAACCAACCCTACTTGGCTGAGAAATCAATTTCATCGAAACTAACAAATGTACTACCCAACCACATGGAACTACACTAAGTGACACGATTAATTCAGATTAAATTGACATATTCTAGGTTCTGACTGACGAAGCAGCAGATAGATTGATTCGCAATTCATTTTTCATGAACTGGAGTGCAGTCAAATTCAGCACCAATACAGTTTCTACTAGCATTAACATAACAATTTAATTTAAAACTCCTCATAAGAACTCACGAAGAACTCAAAATCAGGATACTACTAATGATAAAACAATTAACGAGCTGAATTTAACAAATACACATGCAAATAATACTTATCGAATCTGAAAATGATGAATACAAAGGCAAATAATTAAAAAAAATGTGATCGGAGAGTTTACCAGCAGAGTAGATCTTAGAAAAATGAATCTGAAGCTAACTTCACTAAGAGGCAATTATCGCATTTGAATCCTACATCTCCTGAAGATTCAGCTTCTTGTCTCAACCGAAAGTAACACCTCAAAGGCGATACCAAAATTCTAGAGAGAGAAAGAGAAAGAAAGAGAGATAGAGGCGGGGATTGTGTTTGATTATATTTTGGGTCTATTAATTGTTATTGATGCATCCACCAAGAAAGCGATGGCGTTTTATTCAAAGTATTGTAACTATTTAACGCTGATTTCTTAAGCTTGTGATATACTGTGCTTTCTTGGTACAATGAATAAAGCGTACAGTACAAGCTTTGGAAGGCACAAGAGAGTTGGTTTTAGTCAACAGTCAACGGAATTGGGAATTTTATTCCATAATTTCGGGAAATGAAGGAATATACATATACGTACAATATAATGAATAAAGAAAAAGGGTGAGAAAAAGAGTGTGATTTGAAGGGAGAAAGAGAGGTGTGAGTCACGTGCGGGGGAGGAAGTTTGCCTGTAAACTCCGACAGGCCAGCTGGCAAAGTGGGGGTGGCTTACCAACATCCACAGCTTCATCCGCGTGAATCCTTTTACACTTTAAACACACACAGTTCGCCTCTCAGCTGGCGCAGCACTCAATTCTTTTGAAACGACTTTTTTTGAATTAAATCTACTTTATTTCCCATCAATTTAAGTAACGTTTTAAATAAGAGGTTCATGCAAAGTCGTGGAGAAGTGAATGCAAAAAAATGATAAGATTTGAAATTTTTACATTTTCACATTTCCAAAAGAATTGACATTTTGTAAATAAATAGGCCCTCAAACTTGCTCTTAGCTGCCAAATAAGCCCTCCAACTTTGTATGTGCACAAGTAGGCACCTCAACCTGTCTTCACTTTGTCAGTTGAACATTCCAACTTACAAAATCATCATCTAGACACCTCCAAAATTTATCTGTCGCGTTAGTGTCATGTCAGCATTTGTGTTTATGTGTTCAACTTTATCCAAGTTGAGGTATCTACTTGTGCAGACCTAAGGTCGGAGAGCATACTTGCCAGCTGAGACCAAGTCTGAGGGCTTGTTTATGTATTGCCAAGATTTTAACCTTGAGTACCTTATAAGTTAAATATTAACAAATAATGACACTTTTGGAATCTTTAATATCTTCAGCAAGGGCCAAATATATCCTTGTACTATGAGAAAAAGTTTAAATATGGCTTTCGTTATGCTTTGAGTCCATATATACACCTGTCGTAATATTATTGGTTCAAATGTACCCCTTTTCTGTTAAGTTTGTCCAAGATGGACATCCAATCCTACGTGGCGCTGACATTTGATAAGGTGGATGCCACATGGCATTGCCATATCAGCGCCCATAATCCATATATAAAAGGCTAAAAAATTTATACAATATTTTTCATGGCAGTGGTAATGGTGGCAATAGTGGTAGAGTGGAAAAAATTTTAGTGGTGGAAAAAAAATAGAAGGGAGGGGTAACATGGGCTAGGGCGCTGAGGTGGCAAGCCATGTGGCATCCACCTCATTAAACGTCAGTGCCACATAGGATTGGATGTCTACTTTAGACAAACTTAACGAAAAATAGGTATATTTGAACCAATAGTATAACAAGAGGGATATATTTGGACTCAAAGTATAACGAGAGGTAAATTTATGTTTTTTTAAATAGCACAAAGGTATATTTGACCCTTTTCCGTTATACCTTTAACATTTTTAAAAAAAACGAGCTCAATAAAACATTATTATATAAGATAAACCCCATGGAATAATGATTTATTAATAAAATATTTGGCATAATCCTAAGCATATAAAAAGTTGTGAGAATAAAACTATTTGTCTTTTTATAAATAGCAATGATATAAAACTAAATGGTGAATATTAACGGGTTATTATTCTTGTGTTTAAATAATCGATATTCGAAGTCCATTTATCTGACTAATTCAATTTATCGATTCATAATGGGGAGTAAAACTCTCTCTTCCAGAAATTTTTCCATTTTTGAGACTCAAATATGAAATCTCTTATTAAATATTAAGGATTACATGAATTTTATTGGTATAGTGATAATATGAGTAGAACTTAAATGAACAAAAATAATCAATAAAAATTTATGTAGCCGGCTTTAACTTGTTTAAGGTTAAGATATAATTGTTGTTGTAAGGATTAAGAGATCTCAACCATCTCGCTTTTTTAATAATAGTGGCTATTATAACCTAGGGAACAAAGTACTCCATCTGTTTCAAATTAGATGAGTTATTCTTTTTCCAGTTTGTTCCAAAACAAATGACACTTTTCTAAATTTATAATTCAACTTTAAACTATTCATTTTACGCACTTTACCCTAAATGAGAAGCATTTATAACCACACAAATGTCATGGTCCAACAAAGTTTTTTCCCTTTAAGCTTTTAAGACTACAAATTTCAAAAGTCTTCGTTATTTTCTTAAATTTCGTATCGAATCAAACTATCTCGTCTAGAATGAAACGGATGGATGTTAAATCATCGGCCGACGTGAACAAGAAGCCAAATCGAGCTCAAGTCAATTTTCTTTTAAGGAAAAAAAAAACGTCTCGATCTCACCAAATTGCAAATGGGGCTTAAGTCAATTTTGGCTCTCAAGATCAAGGCATGGCTACTATGGTTGACTAGGTCCAATCCACACTACACGATGTACGAGTAGAGAGTAGTGGTATGGTACAACTTACAAGCCAGCCATTTCGAAATAAATTTGATTTATTTACGTTGTTCCTTCAAAAAAGAAGAAGATTAAAACGACATATTATGAAATGTAAAAAGTATATCTAATGTTATCGTCATTTTATATAACATTCCAAAAAAAAATATGAAGTTACTGTTTCCTCCCCATTTTACTTTTCCTTTTCCTTCATTTTTGTACTCCCAAAATATAGTAAACGATAACCCTAATTAACATCTCATACATTTAATAACACTAGCAATACTATTTATTTCACTATAACTTATCTCAACACGTGGAGACGAAATACAAAGTTATAGAAGAAAATAAACTATTCCTTTAAATCTATCTGTTCTTTCTTGGATTTACAATTATTTCTGCAAAAACAAAATGAAATACAACAACAATAATATACCCAGTAAAATTCCACTAGTGGGGTCTGGAGAAAGTAGAGTGTACGCAGACCTTACCCTTATCCCGAAACGGGCAGAGAGGCTGTTTCCAGGAGACTCTCGGCTCAACAGGAAAGAAAATACAAGGCCATTTAATTTAAATATGTGAAATGGTATTTCCAAAAAATGGGCCACTGCCATAGCAGATTGTTTACCCTAAAAATTGGATAACAATTAAACATATAATGTGATTTTAAGGACATGTGATTTCACCTAATACCAATTGATTAATATGAGGATTAGTAATAGAAATTAACAATGAGACAAAACAAACCAGTGTTGAAACGCAATTCAGCCCTCAAGCTAGAATGCCCTCGAACTGGTCGGTACCCAAATAGTTAAGAAATAAGCAGGCTAATGAACAAGAATATAAGCTAGATAGAAAGTGTTGTATTACTTTGATATGCGTGAATATATGATGGTTACAAAATGATTAAAACCCTCTTTATATAGTAGAGGAATCATATTTATGGTACAATTATTCTAATTACGGAAGTAAATCCCATGATTAGTCTAAACATCCGCCCTTGATTTGATCTGTTCCGAGGTTTCCGCCATGATCTTCGACCAGTCGCGGATATCACGCCTTTCTGTTATTGTGCTATATCCGATTTTGCTCGATGTCTGTGTCGTTTGGTCTCGATCGCCACTGGCCTCGATCTCGACCGGTGATGACGTCCAAATCCACTACTAAAAAATAAATGGACACGGTCGCATGCAATATAATTTATCCAACTATGAGTCGGGGTCGAATCCGACAGAGAACAATATGTAAGCGATTAGGAATGTAAGAGAATTATCACTTGTTATGAAATGCCAAACACTTATAATTGATTTGAGAAAATATATATAGCTAAATTCGAAAATTTAAACTAACCTAGAAAGCGAGTAAAATGATCAATGGCTACAAGTATGGATGCAATGGGAATTACACTCAAGTAACGATCCAATGTATTTCACGATTTAACAAATATGAGCGAGTTTATGTTAATTAGCATCGGATAATAATTCTATATTAGCTTCTTTCAAAGACTAACAAGACTTCCTAATTGAATTATCCCTAAAATAATTAAGTGATTAAGCACACCCAGATATGGCTACAAGTAGTTCAATCTTATCCCTAGGTAGAATCTATAAAGTGAGGGTTAAAGCCTCAAGTTCTTGTTAATTAATCTTTCCCACCCCCAAATAATCTTTTCCAAAATTAATTCGAAGTTAATGGGCGAGTCTTAGGGTTAGCTAATCCCATTGGAAACATTAAACAACAAGAATAATTAAAGAAACAATAACTCACTTCATAAAGGATAAAAATCATTCAATACATAAGAACAACAAGATATTTAATCCACATTTTAAACATGAATATTTCCATAAACAAGATTCAAGTGTTGGAATAAATACTAGGCAGAATAGCCCGGTAGACACTTGTACTTATACCGCTTTGACATCCCGGTCCCAGTACTTTGCAAAGTTTCATCTGAGCACTTGTACGTGTCCAAATAGAATATTTTAAACACCTCTGACCATTGACTGAACTTATGTGGCATTTATATGGATGAGTTGGACAAAGCGCGTGTTTTGTACGCACATATGGTACGTGAATTCACGGAATTGGTAATTTTACTTCAAGGGAAATAAGAAAACGACAAAACCAAAAAATAAACAAAAAATAAAAGAAAGAAAAATATAATCCCCTCCCTTATCGTCCTTATCTGTTTCTTCCCCTCCCTTTCTCTTTTCTTTATCAGATCCCACCCCTTCCTCTTTCCCTTTCTCTTTCTTTATTCTTTTCTTCATAAGATTTTCTGCTTTGTGCGTCCCTTCTTCCATCAATTCGTCTCCAACGGTCTTCTTCCCCTTTCCCCTTTCCCCTTTCTATTGTTCCACCATTTTTTTCGGTGGTTAAAGTTTCTAAATCAAATTTTTCTTCCACCAATACTCTCCAAAAATAAAAATATATTAAAATAAATAAATTTTGTTTGAATTTCAATACTTCTTAAATACTAAGCTTGTTGGGTGTATTTTCTGGCGAGTGAAGCATTTCAAAATTTTGAGCTTGATGGTTATCTTCTATGGCTACTATTTCTTGTCGCTGGCGGAAGGAGTGGTGTCGCGATGGTCACTAGTGGTTCTAAAAATGGGTAAGACTGAAAGTTGACGGTGAGGAGTGGAGTGATTGTGAATTTGTGTGTGAGTGTCAATTAAAATTTTGTAAATTCTGTCCGTTTGGAGAAAATATGTATATGAGCCATTGTTCCGGTGGGTTGACTGAAACATGATTTAAAGGACCCGAAAATGGGTGAGAAAACGTGAAACAGAGGGTTTTAACTTTAGTTTTTCAAATGGAATTTTTAATTGACAAAGATAAAAAATGACATGGCAAGTGATGTGGATCTGATGTGTCATTCCTGTCAAGCAAGTGAAACACGTATCATAGTCAATGGTCAGAGGTGTTTAAAATACTCTTTTTGGACACGTACAAGTGCTTAGATGAAACTTCGCAAAGTAATGGGACCGGGATGTCAAAGCGGTATAAGTACAAGTGTCTACCAGGCTATTCTGCCTAAATACTACACACTTAGATATACAATACAAAGCAAAGAAATGAAGAAATGAGCATAAATGAGTAAGAAATTCTCAACCAAAAGCTTCAAATTTTCAAGACCCAAGTGTGTGTGCAAGAACCCTAGCTTCCAAACTTGTTCTCTCTAGTCTTACGATTGAAAATTAAGCCAAAGATGTCCAAAGATTTGCTAGGTCGTGTATTTGTGGGTTTGGAGTTTGATAAAATGTGAAATGTCATTCCTGCCTAGGTCTCAAGCCCGTTGACCGCACCTGTGGAAGAATACTCGCAGATGCGGATCACCTATCGCAGATGCGAATATTGAAGGGAAACTCCGGCTCCGCAGTTGCGAAATTGCAAGCGCAGATGCGCAACCGCAGAAGCGGTTCTTGTCTCGTAGATGCAATCCCAAGCAAGGTAGCTCAATTCCGCTGATGCGGACCATTTCCTCGTATATGCAATGTCGCTTATGCGACCAGTCTTCCGCAGATGCGGAATCACTGAAGAGTTTTGCATTGCTTCAACCTTTTTTTTTGCTCAATTCCACTTCAATTGAATTCAACTCTCTTCATGGCATCATTTACATGAAAATCTAACAATACATACCATAAACGCACTCATATTATAATTAAAGGATATAAAAACAAAAGAAAAGAGACTAGAATGAGTGCTAAAATCGCCACTGATCAACACCCCCAACTGAAAGCTTTTGCTTGTCCTCAAGCAAATCAAAACCAACAATTCAATAAGGTTCTACCATTTAAAGCACAAGTAGTATTGCCATCATTTACAAATCACATTCTCCAATTAAGCACCATACTTATGAATTTAGTTGGTACTAATAATTAGGCTCAAGCATGCGAGTCTTATCCAAATAACTCCCTCATTTAAAAACAACTTCAAGAAATGCAAAGGAGTTTCAAAATAATCAAGTGACAACGATAAACCTCAAGAAGTGACTCAAAAGCACTAGTCTACTACATATGCTCAATTTACTCATTTCCGGATACATCAATGTCACCAGTCCATCATAATTCATGTGCCCTCACAAGAAAGAAAGTCCCAAAATCACCATATTTATAATAATAACACAAGGGACAAATGCACAAAGACGCTCACTCTCAACAAAGAATTTCAAGTTTTACAAAATATCATGCCATAAGCTTGCCCTTATTTTAATTTGTCGCCTATTCAAGAACATTCGGTTGGAGATCACATAAGGACTTTTTAAGCTTGTAATGTAGGTTTAGGGAAGGGTCGGATAAGCATTTGGGATACAAGTGACTACACCCTCCTTGAACACTACTCACATTTGTCTTTCTTTTTGCACTTTGCTTCTTTTTAAATCACATAGCCCTTATTGGCATCTAGTTACCAACGTAGAACCACCTTAAAGTACCTCTCTATTTTTCTCATGACACCATATTTATATATACATATTTTTATTTTTTTATATAACTATTTTATTTTGGAGCTTGAGTAATTTCATATGAACAACTTTGAGGTATATGTTTCTATCTTCAATATACAACCTTACCAATTTCCAACTTGACACCAACACCCCCAACTTAGGCTTTTAGCCCCATTCTCAATATTTAAGGAGGGACGGGTTCAAAAGAGGGAATTATTTCACAAAAGGGTAAAGGTTTGTAATGAGATGGCCAAAGAAAAGGTTAAAGGCTCAAATGGGATAAACTAGTGATAATATTTATGCAATGGTAGGCTTGAAAGGCTAAAGATGCTTTTTCAAAGACCACAAAGAATGCCTAAGGTCATCCCTCCAACCAAACATAACTAACATTAGCATTGAAAGACCAACTGGGCAAGTTCTAGATGATAGAAGTAAACACAAGAATTATTAATAAATCAAGACGGATCAATTACACTTCTTAATAAGAGCATCTAAAGCAATATCATGCCAACTAGAGGGCAAAGAGTCACCAAAATAGCCAAAAAGTTATCACAAAAATTAATCTTCCCCATGCAACTAACTTTTTCAATTTAAAACAAAAATTCGGAGGGATATTTTTAATTCTCACTTCACATACAAGAGACTAATTTTATTAGTACCAAATAATTTAAAAGTCTCCACATAACAAAACAAGACTAGTTCCCTTGAGAAAGTCGTCACGCCATCCATCATAGGAAAAAGTCACCCGGTTCGACACAAAAATGTTCCTTGAGAAAGAATCGTAGCATAAAGAAAACCCAAGAAAATACTACTAAAGAAATAAAAATAAGATAATAAAAACTACTAAAGGAAATAAATAACAAAAGCAACTAATACTAAAGGAGAAAAAATAACATAAACTAAAAACTACTAAAGAACAAATAAAGGATTTGCACCAAAAAAAAAGAACAACAAAAGTGACTAATCTGCACATATATAGCTACTCATAACTGCGCTCGACAAGAGCACATTATAAGCAATAACAAAATAAGCCCGGTAAGGGCACACAATATCCATACAACAGAATAAGCCCGGCAAGGGCACAAGTCAAGTATCAATGTATCAACAAACTGTACTCCCTAAAGCCACCCCCAACTAACAACATTGCAGTGTCCTCACTGCATCAAAATAAAAATACAAGTAGTTTGAGGGTCTCCCTGAGGTCTGTATCAGACTAGCAGACTGCGGGAGGAAGGCCAATCGCTGCCATGAAGAACTCACAAGTCACAACCTCATCATCATCGGTATCATCAGCATCATCACCAGCAGCATTTGACATGAAAGAATACTCTCGCTATCATCGTCGTCCTCCACTGGTATCTTCCTGTTCGGCTGCCCCACCTTGAAGATGGCCTTGATGCCTCTCCACATCTTTATCATAAACTTGACCTTCTTCTTATTCTTTACCTTCTCCCTTTGGAAGTCTGACTGAAGATCTGCATGTGCCTTGGCCAAGTTGCCATAGGCTGTCTCGAGTCGGTCAACAGTAGCTGTCATCTTCTCATGGGACTCTACCTGCTTTTTCTGTGAATCTAGGTAAGTCGTCATTTCTTCTCTAGTGAAATAGGCGGGCATAGGCTGGGAGGATGAGGGCCCACTGGGGAGCTGTGATACTAAGTCACGAATGGATGCAAGCTGGGGGTTTAGCACCCCAAATGGTTCCTCAGGCACAGCTGCCTGTGAGGATGACTCTGGTCCGGCAACAGTAGTGGTGACTTTCCTCTTCTTGCTCTTTACTGCACTACCCTCGCCCGTTACTCTCAATGGATGAAAGGGTTTGATGGTCGGCAACCAACGATCGATTCTGCGCACCTCACCATCTGCCCGCCTACAAAACTCTGTAATCAGCGAAGGAAACATCAACCCTGCATTGTCGTCTAGCAGATACTCTCTCAGCTCCTGCAGGATATAATGGCCGACATTCACAGGAATGCCATCAAGAAGTCATGCAATGATCAAGGCTCTAGTGTATGATACATTTGAGACATTTCCACAAGGTGATACCTTGTTGTAGAGGATGTAGAGTTCGAACCCCTTCTCTTGTTGGCCCATTTTGCTCTCATGCTTGCAGGATAGAGTTTAGACACAAGCCATTCTGCGTTGTTACAATGATCTTTTTCTAGCACTGGCTCGAGTGGATGGTTAGGAATCTCGAGTATGTCATTAATCTACTCAGTCCTAAACCTCACTATCTTACTCCTTATGGTGAGTTGTGGGTCGGCGAAGTTTGTACGCTTAAGATTCGCGTAAAATTTACGAACCCACTCCTCATTGGCTTTACACGGAGTATGAATGAAGCATGACCATCCGGAGGTTTATAGACGGCCATAGAATTCTAGGAGCAGCTCGGCCAATCCCTTTTTCAAGCATGGTCTTCTTTGTGATAAGATTGTCATAATATCGGCGATGACAATTAGCAGACATGAAGCGTGAATTATCAAATTGTTCCTCCTCAATTTCATGATGAAGCGGAGCATTTTCGTTCATGTTCGGGTCCATTTTAGCTCAAAGTACCTTCAAAAAATCAAAACAATGTTAATCGGGCAGTAGAATCATGTTAAGCAATTTAAAACAATGCAATTAGGCCAAAGAATCAAGTTAAACGGGCCCAAGCTCTAGTTGCAAAGCTACTGGAATTGCAGAATCTGCCCAGTTTTCGCACCTGCGGAAAGACCATCGCAGTTGCGGTTTCGCTTCTGCGGGATTTTACTTGCTTCTGCGGTTTTGCCCATCTCACTAGAGTTTGTACCTACAAAACAGTCAACGCAGGTGCGATGCCGCATCTGCGGCACTTTTTTCGCTTCTGCGGTGTTCATCAGAGGGTTCAAACGCCCAGACTTTTTTCGACTCTTTTCACTTGTAGCCTGATTTGTAGCACCTAATTTATACTCAAGACTTCTAAATTAGTGCACTACATGAACCTATGACTCTATTGAGACTGATTTTGTGGTACTTAGCATACAATTTTCTTTTGGACAATTCGTCAAACACATGACAAGCAGAGATGATGATATGTTTTCTCAATTTAATATGGTACTCATATACCCCAACAATTTGTTTCATCATTAGCAGCACACACACAGACATTCTCAACCATTTTCCCTCGCTCCTAAAACTAACAATGATTAAAAAAAATAAAAACGTGATTGTAGAATAGATGAGATGAGGAAGAAGAAAAAGAAAAGATGAAGAAGAAAAAAAAAGATAACAATAGAGGGGAGGAGTAGAAAAAAGACATGATACATGTGTGGTTAGTGCTTGAGAACTCAAGTGTGAGCAGTGATGAAGAGCAGTAGCGTGAGATAGGAGAGGAAATTTTGAGATTTGGGGATAAAGGTCAGAGAATACCTGATGAAATGAGGGATTAATTTATTAAACTTGCCCGATTTTTCGTATCTGTGGTTAAAGAAACGCTTCTGCACAGCCGCTTCTGCGAGAATTTCATCGCACCTGCGGAATCTGCGCATATGCGCCTGGAAACCTGCTTTTGCGGAAGTGCACCTGCGTGACTTGTCCGCAAGTGCGGTTACACCAGGGTTCAGCAGGCCAATTTTGGGCAGCTACTGCTTTGGGTCGTTCCAACATCCCAAACTCCTTAATTCAACTCCAAAAAATCTGAAACTTGGCAGATTAGTCAAAAATAATATTCTAAGCTATTCTAAAAAAGAAAATTTAAAAAACGATCGAAAATTTTGAAAACGGTGGGTTGCTCCCACCAAGCGCCGCATTTAACATCGTGGCACGATGAGGATCAACTTTGCCACTTTTCTTGCCACTTGGACGATATGAATTGGGCATCTAACTTGGAATCAAGCTTGTGACCATGAATGGTTGGGGTGGTAAGTAGATGATCAAGCCAAGCATTAATTTCTTCATTTTGCACTTCTTGGATTTCATGTGAGGAATGTCATTTTGCCTTCTTGTTACCTCAAATTGTAAGATATATGGCCTTTGCATTTCCTCCTCGTAATCTCTCATTGACTCGTGCAGTTCAATTCCCATATCACCGCACAATTCCAATGTTGAAAAATGCTTGGAATGTGACATCAAACCTCCAAATTTCAATTTTTTTCCGAATTTTGACATCCTCTTTACCCCCGAACTAGAGTCATTTTCAACCATATCTTCAAATTTTTTAGTTGACTCTAATTCCATATTTTTCTCGGCATCACTAACAAGTATGGAGTCAGTTGGCAGATGTTCAATTCTTGATTCCTCAGAGTAAAGCTCACTTTCTTCCTCGGAGTTGGACTCTTCTTGATCTCTTTCCACACTCTCAAGTTGGTGGGCATAGTGAGCATCAACTAATATTTGCATTTAATCTTCCAAACTGCGGATATTATCATCATTTTGAGTCAAGACTTGCTTCAAGTACTCGAGTGCAAAGTTGTGATTCTCCTCATTTTCAAGAATGGTCTCCAACATGAGCATCATCTTCTCATTTTGAGCATTTGAGAGTTCTTCTTGATTTTGATCAAATGCCAAGCAAGGATTTTCGGCTTCAATCTTTAAGGAAGATTCTTGGCTATCATTCACTTCCGAGGCTTTTCGGACCTCTAAAGCTTCAAGCATTTCTTCCATTTGTGAATTCAAGCTTTCAAGTGCCAAGTTATTTTGGAGACTATTTTCCAAAAGCTCCTCCAAGGCATTTTGCTCTTTGCTTCCTCCTTCAAGTAAGCATTCTAACATGAGCTTGAACTCTCCATTTTGACCATGCTTAATTTCTTCCACTTCCATGCCCTTATACTTGTCATCACAAAAAGTAGAATCATCATAGCGAGGATTTGGGGAACGGAAAGACAAATAAGCACAATACTCCCAATGACAATTTTGACGACCACACTTATCACAAATACTCCACTCATGGGTTTGAGATTGTGCGCACAATCCGCCTCCAGGAGAATTTAAACAATTTTGCCACGAGTGTGGTCCTCCACAATAAGGACAAGGGTCATCAAAGTATGAACAACTACCATCCGACCAATTTCATTATATGATGCCCTTTTTTTGTTTTTAAAACTAAGAAAATAAACAAAGAATCAAACAAGAAAGATAGACCAAGGTAAGAAAATTAATTACACAAATATTGACAAGTTTGGACCAAAGCACTTACGCTTATTTCTCAAACAACCTAACTTACGCCAAATTGTTCCACGGCAAAGGCACCAATTTTGATGAAGTCCAAATCCACTACTAAAAAGTAAATGGACACCGTCGCATGCAATATAATTTACCCAACTATGAGTCGGGGTCGAATCCCACAGAGAAAAATATGTATGCGATTAGGATTGTAAGAGAATTATCACTTGTTATGCAATGACAAACACTTAGAATTGATTTGAGAAAATATTTATAGCTAAATACGAAAATGTAAACTAACCTAGAAAGCGAGAAAAATGATCAATGGCTACAAGTATGGATGCATTGAGAATTACACTCAAGAAATGATCCAATGTATTTCACGATTTAACATATATGAGCGAGTTTATGTTAATTAGCCTCGGGTAGTAATTCTATATTAGCTTCTGCCAAAGACTAACAAGACTTCCTAATTGAATTACCCCTAAAACAATTAAGAAATTAAGCACACCCGGATATGGCTACAAGTAGTTCAATCCTATCTCTAGGTAGAATCTATAAAGTGAGGGTTAAAGCCTCAAGTTCTTGTTAATTAATATTTTCCAACCCCAAATAATCTTTTTCAAAATTAATTCGAAGTTAATGGGCGAGTCCTAGGGTTAGCTAATCCCTTTGGAAATATTAAACAACAAGAATAATTAAAGAAACAATAACTCACTTCAAAAAAGATAAAAATCATTCAATACATAAGCACAACAAGATATTTAATCCACACTGTAAACATGAATATTTCCATAAATAAGATTCAAGTGTTGGAATAAATGCTACACACTTAGATATACAATACAAAGCAAAAAAATGAAGAAATGAGCATAAATGAGTAAGAAATTCTCAACCAAAAGCTTCAAATCTTCATGACCCAAGTGTGTGTGCAAGAACCCTAGCTTCCAAACTTGTTCTCTCTAGTCTTAGGACTGAAAATTAAGCCAAAGATGTCCAAAGATTGGCTAGGTCGTGTATTTGTGGGTTTGGAGTTGAGCAAATGTGAAATGTCATTCCTGCCCAGGTCTGAAGCCCGACCGCACCTGCGGAAGAATACTTGCAGGTGCGGCTTCGCAGATGCGAATATTGAAGGGAAACTCTGGCTCCGCAGATGCGGACTTGCAAGAGCAGATGCGCAACCGCAAAAGTGGTTCTTGTCTTGCAGATGCGATTCCAAGAAAGGTAGCTCAATTCCGCAGATGCGGACCATTTCCTCGCATATGCAATGTCGCTTCTGCAACCATTCTTCCGTTGATGCGAAATCACTAAAGAGTTTTGCATTGTTTCAACCTTTTAATCCTCAATTCCACTTCAATTGAATTCAACTCTCTTCATGGCATCAGTTACCTGAAAATCTAACAATACACACCATAAACACCCTCATATTATAATTAAAGGGCGTAAAAACCAAAGAAAAGAGACTAGAATGAGTGGTAAAATCACCACTTATTAACCGGTACCTCGATTCCCGAACTTGGTGCCTTGCCCCCGTGCTTTGGTCTGATCCACTACGAGGCCGACCTTCGATGCGACTCCCTGGTCTCGGTCAAATAGTAAAATCGGGTGGGTCCGGTTTTAACCGTATAGAGATAGTCCCCTCATTTTTTTGGAGTGTAATGACAAAAAACAAATTGAGCCTTCGATTTTCTACCTTGATCTGTCATGACGTCATCCTCATGACGTAAGCGACGGAAGTGACCGAAACCTCCCTACAGTACAGTTCCCCAAGTCATTAATGAATGACAGTTGGTGGTCGGCCACTAGTGCCTTTGAACCGTCGTCGTGAATCCCATAAATAGGCCCCTTTTCCATTGATTTTACTTTCACCTTTTCTAATCTCCAAGCTTTTTGATCTCTTAAGCTCTTCCTTTCTACAAAACCTTCAGGGTTCGTTGTTAATCCCCTCCCAAACTCCAAGTCCTATTATCTTCTTCTCTCGTCAAACTCATACCAAAATGGCAAAAATGGCAAAAATTGTTCCTCAAAAGGAAAATGCTTCTTCATCACGGCTGGCCGATGACAAAACACCGGTGAAGCCATGCCCTAAGGAGTATGTTCCCGGGGGGTGCGTCCTTACTTACGAATTTGAGATCGAGAAAACTTCATCGATCCCTGGTCGATGCGAGCCAATGTCGAGATATATATGCTGGATAACTGGGAGTTTCCTTAAGAAGGTAAAGAAGGACTACAACTAGGAAGGCAAAGAGGTGGTGATTCCGGCCCCTGAAGAGGACATCAACACCCATGTGGAAGGGTTTCTAAGTGTTTACACTTACCCTTTCACGCTGGGCCCCCTCGATCCCGTCATCGTCGATTTTTGCCGTAAATATCAAATAACCCTAGGTCAAATCCGTCCCTTCTTCTGGAGGATTGTTATACTACTTCGATTTTTCGTGGGCAAAGTCGATGTGATGTCTTTCGCCCTCGACCACCTCATCAGGTTGTACAGCCCATGTCTCTATCGAGGCGGGTTAATAAACTTCAGCGCCGGGCCGCCAAGGTGCTGTTCTCGAGCATAGATGAGGACAAGTATCGAGGATGGATGGCCCAGTTTATTCGAGTGAAGACTTCCGACCTAATCCCGGCCGAGAAGATGCCATTTCCCGAGAAATGGAATATGAAGCGTAAGTACAATCCTACTTTTAACTTCCATTTATTGTTTTGTTTCCTTCGTTTCTTCTTATCGATATCCTTTTCCATGATGTAGAGGTATCTTGGATGCCCGGTGCAATTCATAACCTCGAGAGCTAGGTTTGGAACCTGGGCTCGACTTCTTCGTACGCTGAGCGCTCATGGCACGACTTAGCAAGGGGCCGATGGGAGGCCAAAAATCATGGTAAGCCCCGTTTTCACGTATGTGATGGTTTTTGTTGAAATGTCTCTTTCATGCTTACTTGATTTCCTTTCATACAGGCTTTAGAAAGGATGCCTTCATGAGGCACCCGTCTGGTGAGGAGGAGACTTCGCCCCCGGCCCCAAAACTGGTGAAGGATAAGAAGAGGAATAGGATCTCAACCTCCAAGGATCCAAAGCCCAGGAAAAATCCGCTCGTAAGCCAAAGAAAGACACTGTCGCTTTGCTTGCGGAGGTAGTTCAGCGGCTAAGAGAGGAAGAAGAAGAAAATGAAGACGGCGGCTCCGAGCTGGTGGCCCGAGTGAAGAGGAATACCGAGGCCCCAAAGGACTCTGAGTCGGTGAGGGTTGAAGAGACTCCACCTCAAACCGAGGGGGTCTTGGGAGAGGACCTGGGCAAAGTCCCCGAGTTGTTGGAGACTGAAGATGCCTCCCGCCGAAATGAGTAGTCGGCGGGTATGCTGAAGGGGCCGGCTCTCCCAAAGTGACTCACTTGGGGCAATATTAATTGGAGACTCGCCGACTCTCCCTGCATTTTTCGAGGAGGCAATTCAGGATGCCCAAGCTTTGAGGATTCCCAATGTGGAAGGAGCCCACGGAGGGGAGGACCTCTTTCGTGGTTGCTTTACCGGAGTCGAAGATGCTACCGACCTAAGTGAAGAATCGAGTCTCTTCTATGAGGCTCAACGAATCCTGAGTCGGGTAAGTCTCAACTCCCCTCATCGATATCACACTTGTATTTGTTTCTTCTTGTCTAATTTCCTCTTCTTTCTGCATAGGCCTTGGCACTCCATCAGGAGGCGTTTTCTAAATCTCTAGCAGAGTTGAGCCGATGGGAGGCCGATCTTCAAAGGCTCATAGAGCAGAGAAATGCCCTCAAACTTCTCAGCGGGCAAAAAGAAGATGAGATCAAGGACCTCCGAGCCGAATTGGCCACGGCTCACAAAGAACACACCGACCTGATTGAGCAGGTAATGAAAATCTTAGAAGCTCATGGTATCAGTTTGGGGATGATGGCTAACACTTCAATTTCATAGGTTCAACAGAAGGCCGAGAGGATCGAACAACTCCGTGAGGAGGGTAACATGATGAGGGCGGAAACCTTCGGTTGGAAACAAAACATGGACCGCCTTGCCTCAAAGAAAGAGGCTGCTCGAGCCCAATTGTTAGCGCCTGAAATTCAGCTCCAAGGCATGAAGGAGAAAAGCTCAGCTGAGGCCAAGAAAATAGAGGAGCTTGAGGCTCGGTTGGCCACTGAACTCGCAAAAGCTAAATCTGAGGCGGAAAAGGTGAAGGCCGATGCGCAGGCGATCGTGTCCGTCTACCGATCTGATGCTGAAACTGCTCAAGCCCAAGAAAGAGAATCTGTCGAGGCCGCCCAAACTCAAGCTCTCTGGATTGCCGAACTCGCTAAGTGCGAGTCTCGGAGGAGACCCTCGAGGAGATCCATGCTCAGGGTTACAATCTTACTGACGAGATAAGGAAGGCCGAAGAGCTTGAAGACGATGCTAAGGCATTGGCCTCCTCCGACGATGATGATGATGACGGGAGCAAGAGCGGGTCTGAGAGTGGGGAGGACACTGGTGAAGAGGAAACCACCTCCGACAATAGTTAGGAACCTTAGGATTTTTCTTTTTGATCTTTTGTGTAGGACCCTGACCGGTCCTTATAAATATCTTTATATATAAAAAGACCTCTTTTCTTTTTTACATGTTTTCACTTCAATTTCTGCCTTGTGTTTCATTCATGCCTTATGAAAATTTTGTTCACAAGCTCGAAGCTTAGGTAGTTTGATCGAGGTCTAGGTAGTGTAGTATTTACAATCAAGTGAGTAACTGCTCGAACTCGGAGTAGGATGACCCTTAGGTTTTAGTTGAGTGAGGATAACTTCTCGAACTCAAAAAAATAAAACGGCCCTTAGGCTCTTGAATTAGGCCGATATGACCTCAAAAGAATGGCTATTTTCCCTTTTCGGCTTAAAGAAGTTAATCATATAAAATTTGTTATGCCTTAGCATGAAACAAGGTTGTTCGAGAGTTCAATCCAGTGCCCCTTAGGGTTTTTGGGGGTTGATGTTATTGAAACCCTTTATAATTTTGCCGACGGTAGCCCTTTTAACCGATTCTGTGAAGATATTAGAAGGCCTATTTTTATTATGAAATTCAGACGTCTCCGAACCGTGTTAGCTTGGCCGTAGCCTTTAACTTAGGATTTGCATCTTGGGCTTGTTTCCCGATTATACTTTGAACCGTTCAAAGTGTTAGTCCCCGATAGGGGTGGCCGTGGCCTATATAAATGAGGGTTGCCTTTTTAAGGTCTTATGATGTCGAGAATTTAATAATTCGATTACGTCTATTTTTTGGATGGCAGTCCCCGAGTACGGGGTAAGTTGTTTGAACTTCAGCTGTGATCGGCCCTTAAGACTATTTCCACAATAGACCGAAAGTATGAAATTATAAAGTAAAAATTTTCTCTAAGGCATGAAATATTTTGTAAGGAAAAATACTTTTCTCAAGAGATTATACATGCGTACATGTTTGCCTCTGGGGCTCGAGTAATCTACATGGGCACGGTTCGTTTGGCCGTTTGGCCCTTACAAAATTTTACTATAGAGATCCTGTCAACGCGAAGCATCTTTCTTGTAACAAAGTTGACATCCGAGGGTGATGACCCCCAATATTCGAGGTTGATTGCAAAGAAGCCTCAGACACTGTTGAATTGCTCTAAGTTAGCACGAACAATGGTTGCCGCATTAAAAACCTTGCCGGAAAAACCTATTAGGGACAAAAATCGGTCTAAGGGAAAAAGAGTGCAACGCATGCTTTCAGACCTAAGGACTTTGTGATGAAGAATCCTTCGATGTCTTCGATTGAACACCTGCAATTGGTTAGCATAAAATATAAATGAAAATGGAGAAGGTTGTACCTTAGCAGTAATATCGTTTGAGGAGTGATACGTTCCAATTGTTTGGTAATTGCTTGTCGTCCATCGTGCCAAGTTTGTAGGATCCCTTTTCGACGATATCGAGGACCTGATATGATCCCTCCTAGTTCGGTCCAAGTTTTCCTTTGTTTCGGTCTCGGGTATTAAGGGTGACCTTTCTCAGAACTAAGTCTCCGATTTTAAATTGTCGAAGATTGGCTCTTCAGTTGTAATACCTCTCGATTCACTATTTCTGTGCAGCCATTCGAATGAGGGCGGCTTCCCGTCTTTCATATAGAAATTCGAGGCTCGTATCATAGCCTTGTGATTTTACTCTTCCGTAGCATACCGAAACCTGAAGCTAGGTTCCCCAACTTCGACCGGGATCAGAGCTTCGGCACCGTAGACTAAAGAGATCGGTGTTGCCCCCACACTGGATTTCGACATTGTTCGATACGTCCAAAGGGCCTCGGGCAATATTTCTCTCTATTTTCCTTTAGCTTCGTTCAATCTTTTCGTCATATTTTGGATGACGGTCTTCTTTGTCAATTCGGCATGTCCGTTCGCACTAGGATGATATTGCGTTGACAGGATCCTTTTTATTTTGTGGTCTTTGAAAAACTTTGTCACTTTGCTGCAGACGAATTGCTTTCCATTGTCGCATACGATCTCCGCAAGCATTCCGAATCGGCATATAATGTGGTCCCAGATGGAGTCTATGACTTCTTTTTCTCTGACTATCTCGAAGGCCTGTGCTTCAATCCATTTAGAGAAATAGTCAGTTATAAACAAAATGAATTTAGCTTTACCTGGGTCCGATTGTAGAGGGCCGACGATATCCATCCCCTATTTTATGAACGACCACGGGGATAGGACTAAGTCGAGTTGCTCTTTAGGCTGGTGGATCATTGGCGCATACCTTTGACACTAGTCGTACTTTTGAACAAATTCTTTAGTGTCCTTTTCCATATCGGCCCAATAGTATCCTGCTCTGCTGATTTTGTGAACCTATGACTTGGCACCAGAATGATTTCCGTAAGTGCCCTCGTGAATTTCCCGTAGAACGTAGTCGGTGTCCCCTGGTCCCAAACATTTCGCTAACGGTCCATCGAACATTCTTCTATACAGTGTTCCGTCTTCGGCCAATGTGAACCGTGCGGCCTTCATGCGTAGAGTACTCGATTCTTTAGGCTCCGATGGAAGCTTCCCGTTCTTTAGGTATTCGATGTACTTATTCCTCCAATCCCAGGTTAGACTTGTGGAGTTTATTTCGACGTGTACTTCTTTGATTACTGACCTCGAAAGTTGTACGACGGTCCCCGAGCTAAGTTCATCGTCTTCGATCGACGACCCCAAATTTGCAAGGGCATTGGCCTCGCTATTTTGTTCTCGAGGTACGTGTTGTAGGGTCCATTCTTTAAATCGATGTAGAGACACTTGTAGTTTGTCCAATTACCTCCGCATTTGATCTTCTCGAACCTCGAAAGTTTTGTCGACTTGATTTACCATAATTGGGAGTCGCACTTGGCCTCGATGACCTCCGCTCCCAAGCTCTTAGCTAGCTCGAGACCTGCAATCATGGCCTCATACTCTACCTCATTGTTAGTTAATTTTGAAGTTTTGATAGACTATCTAATTGTATTACCTGTTGGTGGCTTCAAAACGATGCCTAGCCTGGACCCCTTCACGTTCGAAGCGCCGTCTGTGAAGAGGGTCCACACCCCCAATGACATACCTGATTTTAATAATAGTTCCTTTTCGACCTCGGGTACGAGGGCTGGCGTGAAGTCGGCCACGAAGTCTGCCAAGATTTGAGACTTGATGGCCGTTCGGCTGATACTCGATATCGTACCCGCTGATCTCGACGGCACATTTGGCCAATCGACTCGAGAGTTCGGGCTTGTGCAAAATGCTGCGAAGGGGATTGGTGGTTACAACACAAATTGGGTGACATTGAAAATATGGTTTTAATTTCCTAGAGGCTCTTATTAAAGCAAGCGCTAATTTTTAGTGTGGGTATCGGGTCTCGGCTTCACCTAGGGTCCGACTAACATAATAAATAGGAAATTGAGTACCTTGCTCTTCTCGAACTAAGACCCACTTACCGCTATCTCCGAGACCACTAAGTATAAGTAAAGTTGCTCGTCCGTCTTCGGGGTACGAAGCAATGGCGGGCTCGACAGGTATCGTTTGAGTTCCTCCAAGCCGGTTAATATTTCGAGGTCCATGCGAAATTACTCTTTTCCTTAAGCAGTGAGAAGAACTGGTCGCTCCTATCTGAGGACCTCGAAATAAATCGACCTAGGGCAGCTATGCGCTCTGTTATCCTTTGTACAACCCTGACATTATCAACTACTGTGATTTCTTCGATTGCCTTGATTTTATCGGGGTTGATTTCGATCCCCCGATTTGATACCATAAAGCCGAGGAACTTGCCCAAACCGACCCCGAATGCACATTTCTTCGGGTTAAGCTTCAAGTTGTACTTTCTCAATATGTTGAAGATCTCCAGCAAATGTTTTAAATGGTCCTCTGATCGCAGGGACTTAACTAGCATGTCATCAATATAAACCTCTATTGATTTACCTATTTGTTCTTCGAACATTCGATTAACTAGGCGTTGATAAGTAGCACCAGCATTTTTTAGTCCAAACAACATTACATTATAGCAATAGGTGCCGTATTTAGTGATGAACGAAGTCTTTTCCTGATCATCCAGGTTCATTTGTATTTGATTGTACTCAGAGTAGGCATCGAGAAAACTAAGGATCTCGTAGCCGGCGTGGCATCGATCATGCGATCGATATTCGACAAAGGAAAGGAATCTTTAGGGCATGCCTTGTTTAAATCCTTATAGTCTACGCACATTCTAAGTTTGTTTCCCTTTTTAGGAACTACAACTACGTTTGCTAACCATTCGGGGTATTTTACCTCCCGAATGGATCCTATATTGAGAAGTTTTGTTACCTCGTCCTTAATGAACACATCTTTTACCTTAGACTGGGGCCTTCTCTTTTGTTTTACCGGGCAGAACTTCGAGTCCAACTCAATCGATGCGTAGTGATCTCCCCTGTGATCCCTGTCATATCTAGGTGGGACCAAGCAAAACAATCCATATTATTTAAAAAGAATTGAACGAGTTTTTTCCTGAGCTCGGGAGTTAACCCCGTGCCCAGGTATACCTTTCGATCAGGCAGATGCTCGATCAGTATAATTTGTTCCAGCTCTTCGACTGTTGACTTCGTTGCATCAGAATCATCGGGGATTATGAAGGTTCGAGGTATCATATAATCATCATCCTCGAAAGTTCCTGCTCCTCCGATCGGGCCAAGGCCGGTGACTATGGTTGCTATTTGACTTCTTGATTTCCCTTCGACTCCGATCCCTTTGTTAATGAAAGCGCCGATATCGGTCCTACTTCGTCGATTGCAAACATTTCTTTGGCGGCGGGTTGTTCACCGTACACCGTTTTGATTCCTTCTGATGTCGGGAATTTCAAGACTTGATGAAGCATCGAAGGCACTGCCCTAATGTTATGAATCCAAGGCCTTTTATGCAGCGCGTTGTACCTCATGTCACCTTCGATCACATGGAACTTTGTTTCCTGGATAGTCCCGGCTACATTTACTGGCAAAATGATTTCACCTTTGGTGGTTTCACTTGCCACGTTGAAGCCATTAAGTACTCGAGCGGGCACGATTTGATCTTGGAGGCCGAGTTGCGGCCCTTGATCGAATAATGTTTGCCGACCCTTGCTCTGTGGCTCTTTCTGCTAGTTTTGCCTGTTTGAATCCCTATTTTTGAAGTGATTCTTGGCCTGATCACTTAAGAATTCTCGAAGGTGACTCTCGTTGAATAAACGAGATACCTCATCCCTCAATTGTCTATAGTCTTCGATTTTGTGTCCATGGGTATTTCCTTTGAGCTGGATCGGTCTGTAGGGGTCCGGGCCATCTGGCATCCTTGATCTGCCCAATGGCTGCACAATACTTGATGCATCGATGCTGAAGCTGTATTTCGATAGTCGTGGTGCTTCTGTGGGCTCGACATGTTTATCGAAGCCCTTTTACTCATGAGCCCTCGGGAGCACTGTCCTCGATCATTCCTTCGATCATTTCGAATGGAATTACGTCTCGGGTCGCTGTTTTTGCGATCTGCATTGTATGGTTGGTACCGATCCCTATTCGATTGGGGTTCTCTGTCGATGTCCCTTTGAATTCTACCGACAGGCCTATTTGAGTAAACGAAACCGGAAGGGGTTCCCAATTGATCATCCTCGACCCTGATCTTCGACTGGTATCTATTATGTATACGGCCCAGTTCACAGTTGGATATTCAATAAAATTCTGCTTTAGTTGTCGTGATGCTATCGAACTTCGTTCGTTCAAACCTTGAGTGAAGGCTTGAACAACCCAATCATCTGTGACCGGGGGTAGGTCCATGCGTTCCATCTGGAACCGAGATACAAATTCCCTTAACATTTCATTGACCTTTTGTCTCACTTTGAAGAGGTCCGACTTCCTAGTCTCAACCTTTATTGCTCCGGCATGTGCCTTTATGAAAGAATCTGCAAGCATGGCGAAGGAATCGATGGAACTGGGTGGCAAATTGTGGTACCATATCATCTCCCCTTTCGATAAGGTTTCTCCAAACTTTTCAGTAGAACGGATTCAATCTCATCATCTTCTAAGTCATTCCCCTTTATTGCGCATGTATAAGAAGTAACATGCTCATTAGGGTCGGTGGTTCCATTATATTTGGGAATCTCTGGCATGCGGAATTTCTTCGGGATGGGCTTCAGAGCCGCAATTGGAGGGAAAGGCTTTTGCACGAACTTCTTCGAATCCAAACCCGTTAGAATCGGTGGTGCCCCCGGTATTTGGTTAACCCGGGAGTTGTACGTTTTGACCTTTTTGTCATTAGCCTCAATTTTCATTTCACCCGATTCAATATGTTTAGTGAGCTCCTCGAGCATTTTCATAATGGCGGGATCAGTCCCCGATTCAATGACGTTCGATTTCTCCGGTACAGGTTCGGCTCTATGAACAACTTCTTGTGATGTTTCGAGCTCAATTCTGCTTGGTGCTCGATTCTGATTTTGGAGTTGTGCTATCGCAGCTTGTTGAGTCTGCAACATATTGAATATTATTCGAAGGCTAATTCCGCCTCCTTCAGCGCTTGGTGCATTCTGATCGGCTGCTCGAGCATCTCTGTGGACGCTATTTTCAGGGTCGACAACGACATCGACTGGGTCTACGGCCGACGGTCCGTCGGGGTTGACTGGAGGTACTCTATTTCTCGGGGCAACTATGTTTTCGTTCTCGCCATGAAGACCAAGGCCGTTGTCTGTGTGAGTAGGCTCTACTTGAGAGTTTGACATGTTGATTCCTGAAATCAAAGATACTTACGAGAACAAGCATAAAGCAGTGTGTGTTATGAGAATTAATACTTGAAAATCACTATTATCCTTAGCCCAGCCAAACTGTTTACCCTAAAAATTGGATAACAATTAAACTTATAATGTGGTTTTAAGGACACGTGATTTCACCTAATACCAACTGATGAATAGGAAGATTAGTTATAGAAATTAACAATGAGATAAAGAAAACCAGTGTTGAAACGCAATTCAGACCTCGAGCTAGAATGCCCTCGAACTGGTCGGTACCCAAATAGTTAGAAATAAGCAAGCTGATGAACAAGAATATAAGCTAGATAGAAAGTGTTGTATTGCTTTGATATGCGTGAATATATGATGGTTACAAAATGATTAGAACCCTCTTTATATAGTAGAGGAATCCTATTTATGATACAATTCTAATTACGGAAGTAAATCTCATGATTAGTCTAAACATCCGCTCTTAATTTGATCTGTTCCGAGGTTTCCGCCTTGATCTTCGACCAGTCGCGGATATCACGCCTTTATGTTATTGTGCTATCTCCGATTTTGCTCGATGTCTGTCTCGATTGGTCTCGATTGCCACTGGCCTCGATCTCGATCGGTACCTCGATTCCCGAACTCGGTGCCTTGTCCCCGTGCTTTGGTCGATCCACTACGAGGCCGACCTTCGATGCGACTCCCTGATCTCGGTCAAATAGTAAAATCGGATGGGCCCGGTTTTAACCGTATACACAGATCCTTATACGGATAATTTGAACTGATATACATGCAATTTTAAAAATCATGTTTCCTCTTGTTGTAACACCAACTACCAAGTATTTGGATATGTTACATAGTTTGCTTGAATTATCGATTGTAATGACGAAAATGTACTCTTTCCTCTTCTAGTTTAGATAGTTATATTCCAATTCCAAACAAGACGGAGTCCAAAATGTGTTTATTTTCCTTCAAATCTATTTTAAGGAAATGAAAATACCTTTATTATTCAAATTAGTTACGATAAACCAGACAATTGTGTGCAAAGCAAGGATTGTTTGGTAAAGGAAGATTTTTTGTAAATAAAATAATTGTTTATTTACAAACATATTAAATAAATTTTCGCATAAAATAATTGTTTTGCTTAGAGCAAACAAGCCCAACGTCAAGTAGACAATCACGTAAGAATTTCAAACAAATAAGTTGGATTAAATATGGAATAAATACATAATGACTCGACTTGTTCATAGTTGGTGTGGATCACTAAAAGGTTTTGACTAAGCATGTTGTTCAACCTTTTCATATCCAATTTAAAACCTTTTTTATAATTTTTTAAATAATAAATAGAGGACGTGAGGAATTATTGATCAGAAACACCATTAAGAATCTTGTAGTAGCATTATGCGAGTAAGTATCAATTTGGATTTTGGGTTACTAATGTTAGTCCAAATTGACCTAATTTATTATGGCTATATCCATTTTAATTTTTAACCTGTAAACAGGGTCAAATTTTTTGAGAGACCTCAATTCTTTTTTAATTATTTATTTATTTGAAGTTTATTTTTGTATCGTTTCTTAGATACAAAGTTATTAATAATTTTTTTATAATCAATAACTCCTAATAAATCTTTCTTAATTGACAATATACCTAATCCATTTTTCTTGAGACATTGTTGATCTTAGGTAAGATTTTATCAAATTTAATTTTGAAAATTTCTTTCCGTTGAAGCGACGGTAACAAGATATATTAACATTATTCCATAAGTAATATAGGCATTGAAAAAAGAATCAAATCTTTTTATTTGACCGAGTGTATCAATTAATCTGTTATCTTCTAATTAGTATTTTTCTTAATATTTTTATTTCCGAAAATAAATCTAAACCATCAATATCGAATTGATTATTATGTTATAAGGAACATTCAAGATTAAGGCAATTTTTTTTTTCAAATTTCCATCATCTAGTGATCTTAATATTTACCGCTAAATAGAAAACTAAAAATATTTCTATGTGCTTCAAATTGTTCAAATCTAAGCTGAAGTAAAAAAAATAATAGTCGTGCCTATTATGTATAAAGTAATCAACTCCAAAGGACTCTTTGAATGATTTTGAGATTTTATTATCAACATTCTCATCAAATTGTTACTTCCTATATATCATATATTTCTTACAAAATTCGGGTTCGATATTCATTTCAAGTTCAATTTTCGTGGCAAAAATTATAGTAGTTGCAAATCCTTCTTCTCTATACTTTTTAAAGAAAGAAATCAAACTTTTTCACTTCACAGAACCTTTTTTAAACTTATACATAGCCTATTAGGTGTAACAAAAAATGGGAATCCCACAAATGTGGGGCCTAAAATAATTGCTTTACTTGCTTTATGGAAGGGAGCAAATGACTATGGAACACAATTTGAAACAAGTTAAGTGATTTGCAAACAAGTTAAGTGACAGTTGACACCAAAGATTAATGAGGGAAAACTGCGGTATATTCGTAGATCCAAAATTCCAAGAGATGATTTTGATGAGCTAAATTTTCTAAGCCCACTAGCATTTCATGGGCCTGAGAAGGAAGCTCCGAATTGACCTTTTTAGAAT
This sequence comes from Nicotiana attenuata, assembly GCF_001879085.1. Classification (NCBI taxonomy): domain Eukaryota; kingdom Viridiplantae; phylum Streptophyta; class Magnoliopsida; order Solanales; family Solanaceae; genus Nicotiana; species Nicotiana attenuata. Next base: position 304,993 of record NW_017670631.1, read on the forward strand.
TACCGTTTATATTTTGACATTGTTAAAAAAAAAATTAGGAAAATGACACTGTATAGCCGGTCTCAAAATACCAACAACAACAACAACAATATACCATTATTATCCCACACTGTGGGGTCTGGGGAGGATAGTGTGTACGCATAACTTACCCCTACCTTGTGAGGATAGAAAGGCTATTTTCAATAGACCTTCGGCTCAGGAAAGTATAAGCACCACATTAATGAAAATATTGACAAGAAGGGACAGTACCAAAGATCCATATAAAAGCAGAATAAAATAACAAGGTAGTAAGGTGATCAACAATGAAAGAAAATAACATAAACTTACTACCAACAGAAAGCGAGATTGCGTGCCAATACTACTGCTATGAACACTCTAAACTACCTACTCTAATACCCTAATCCTCGACCTCCATACCTTCCTATCAAGGGTCATGTCCTCGGTCAGCTGAAGCTGCGCCATGTCTTGCCTAATCACCCCTCCCCACCTCTTCTTTGGCCTACCTCTACCTCTCCGTAGGTCCTCCAATGTCCACCTCTCACACCTCCTCACTGGGGCGTCTGTGCTCCTCCTCCTCACATGACCAAATCACCTAAGTCGTGCTTTTCGCATCTTGTCCTCAATAGGGGCCACACCCACCCTGTCTCGAATAACCTCATTTCTGATCCTATCTAACCTGGTGTGCCCGCACATCCATCTCAACATCCTCATCTCTGCTACCTTCATCTTCTGGACATGAACGATCTTGACTGGCCAATACTCAGCCCCATACAACATCGTTGGTCTGACCACCACTCTGTAGAACTTACCCTTAAGTTTCGATGGCACCTTCTTGTCACACAAAACACCGGAAGCGAGTCTCCATTTTCGTCCATCCCGCCCCAATACGATGTGTGACATCTTCATCAATCTCCCCGTCCCCCTGAATAATAGACCTAAGGTACTTAAAACTCCCTCTCCTAGGGATGACCTGTGAGTCCACCCTCACCTCCCTTTCCCTTCCGTGATTCTCGCCACTGAATTTACACTCCAAGTATTCTGTCTTGGTCCTGCTCAACTTGAAACCTTTAGATTCCAGGGTCTGCCTCCATACCTCTAATGGCGCGTTCACACCGTCTCGCGTCTCGTCAATCAATACAATATCATCTGCAAATAACATGCACCACGTCACCTCCCCTTAGATGTGGCGCGTCAGTACGTCCATCACTAGAGCAAACAAAAAAGAGCTGAGTGTCGACCCCTGATGCAACCCCATCATAACCGAAAAATGTCCCGAGTCCCCACCCACCGTCCTCACTCGGGTCTTTACTCCATCATACATGTCCTTAATCAACCTAATATAAGCAACAGGTACACCTCTAGCTTTCAAACATCTCCACAAAACCTCCCTCGGAACTTTATCGTACGCCTTTTCTAAGTCGATGAACACCATATGCAAGTCCTTCTTTCTCTCCCTATACTGCTCCATCAATCTCCTAACAAAGTGGATGGATTTTGTAGTCGAACGCCAATGCATAAACCCAAACTGGTTCTCGTAAATGGATACACTTTTCCTCATCCTTAGCTCTACCACTCTCTCCCAAACTTTTATAGTATGACTAAGAAGCTTGATACCCCGATAGTCATTGCAATTTTGGATATCACCCTTGTTCTTGTATACAGGAACCATCGTGCTCCACCTCCACTATTCGAGCATCTTCTTCGTTCTAAAAATGACATTAAATATCCTGGTGAGCTACTCTAAGCCTGCCTTACCCGCACTTTTCTAAAACTTCACCGTGATTTCATCTGGCCCGGTCGCTTGCCCCTGCTCATCTTATGCATAGCCCCCTCAACTTCATCAACTCTAATCCGCCAATAATACCCAAAGTCATAACAACTCCCTGATAGTTCCAAATCACCCACACTACCACAAAATAGGCTTTTAGTGGCAATTATATAATGGCAATAACATAATTGCCGCTAATTTATTCCGAAAAGGCCAATGTTACCGGCAATTAAATATAATCGCCACTGAACCTTATGAACCTTATGCCTTCTACTGAACTCTTAATAAGTCCAAGAGTGCACTCCCTCCAAATTATTTTTTTTATCCTCCTTAATAATTCATAATTAAGTAGTCATTGTTTTATTCCTTTTTCATCAGGGTCATAGTGGAATGAGAAATGAAACACCACTAAAACCCTAACGCCCGATTCATCTCTTCTTTTCCTGTTCAATCGGTTAGCATAATGTTTCATGTACTTCCTCTTTTGATTACTACTAGACAATGTCAAAAATTCCGGTGACAGATGCAAAAATAGCGACTGCGATTCTTCTTCTTCTTCTTCATCGCCGCTCGTAAGAGTATAGGAACCCTTAGGATGCTATTTTTCTGAAATTGAAGAAGCTAAGATGCCTCTGAGCTCAAGGTCCGTTATTATCTTTGTTTTGTTTTTTTGATTATTTAATCTCTTTACTTTATTTATTTCTGATAAATTGCAAATGTTTGTTAGAGATTTGTTTTTTCAAACAGCTTTCTACATTAGGTGATTTATGGATTATTATTGATTTTCTAGAGAATTTATTTTTATTTGATTTTATAGTTATTTTATTTAGGCTATTGAATTCTTTGCCTGAGGAGAAATTTAATCTTGACATTCTATAGATCTCAAAAGAAATTGTTATTGTTCAATCTGTGTTGTGTGTTTGACATTGTTCTCCTATGCTTCGGAGTATCTATGGTTATTGTTAATCTCTTCTTTGAAATTAGTCTCTGAGTAGTTGGAAAATTTATTCTTGTATTGACAGGACCAGAGCAGTATTAACGTGTATCCTTATTGGGCGGCTATGCAGGTTAATCGTTTTTCGCCTTACTCTTAGATATTCTTAGAAGGGGAACCTTGGAGCAACGGTGAAGTTGTCTTCGTGTGACCTATAGGTCACGGTTCGAGCCATAGAAGTACTCACTAATGCTTGTATTAGGGTAGGCTGTCTATATCACACCCCTTGGGGTGTGGCCCTTCCCCGACCCTGCGTGAATATGGAATGCTTTGTGCACTAGGCTGCCCTTTTTTGTTAGATATTCTTACTGTAGCTCTAGTGGTTGTTGGTATTTAACGTAAGCCAGTTAAATGTTCAGGCATATTATGGTCCTCATCATCTGGTCATGCTCCTCATCCTTATATGTGGGGACCCCTACAGGTATTTTCCAGGCCAAATGTTTCTTTTAAATTTTTGTGATTTGTTTGATCGAAGTGTTAGGTAATAGATTATCGGGCTTTGGCTGCGTTAGTGCTAACCGAGATTCTCCTTTTCTTATAGCCTATGATGCCACCTTATGGTGCACCATATGCAGGAATCTATGCTCATGGTGGTGTTTATGCGCATCCAGGAGTTCCTATCGTGAGTCTCCGTTCCCAGCATTTCCAGTATGTACACTATTAGAAGTCTACTGCTCATCTGTTGGTAAGAAGTTGGTGTATATCTTGTGTTCTTTAATATGATGGAGCAAGAGAAGCTCATCTCGATTATTAATTTTAAAGATTAGCTAACAGATTGGCTCAAGTGAATAGTGATCATTGGTAGAGGGTATCATATGAAAACTTGAACCACCTTTACCAGTTCCTTTTTCTTTGTGCGATTGGGGCATTTTCACTTGGTAGGATGTACGTGTTATCTCAAGTTAAAATTTTATATGGAACATAGGGAACTGATTTCTTATCAAAAATAAAATATAATGATCTTATAATTATCGAATATACTTGGTTTTGTCATCTTCATATTACATCTATGACTGTATGTTTACAGAGAGTTACTGTAACATGTAACTCTAGCGACAAAGAGTTGTGGCTAAAACGTGGAACATGCTCAATTTATGGAGTATCTGTTTATCTGATTCCAGGTGTCTCGTCCTCAGGCTCATGGAATGACATCATCTCCTGCTGTCAGCCAAACCATGGTATATATTACTTTTAGTTCTTTATGTGTTTGTGAACTTATTTATTCCGATAAAATATTCTTTCCTTTAGCTCGATGTATTGCCTAATGGTGGGATTGAAGCTAAATCACTCTACATTGTGTAGGATGCTGCTTCTTTGAGCATGGACACTTCTGCTAAGTCTTCGGAGAATACTGATCAACGCACGAGTAAGTTAAAAGGTTCTAATGGGCTTAGAATGACAATAGGAAATCACAGTGTTGACAATGGCGATGGCACTGACTATGGAGCTTCTGAGAGGTTTGTGCAATATTTAGTTATTTAAGAACCATGCGACTCATATAAATAGAATATTTACAAATACCCGGTCCTTACATTCTAGAGAACACTTTGTAATCCTGTTTAAGTTATTGACTAATTATTAGATTTCATGTCGTGACAGTGGGCAAACTGAAGGTTCAAGTGCCGGAAGTAACATACACACAACAGAGGTATGATATTCAGAGATCTATAAATTTATTTTTCTCATTTAATTTTTAAAAAAATTTGTATTGGAAACTGATATTTTCTCTTCATGCTCTAGGTGGGTGAGAACAGTAAGAAAAGAAGCCGCGAGACGACTCCTAATGACTGTAAGAGTTTGGTCTCTTTCTAACTTTGTTTCCAAATTTCAATCAAGTTCAATAGATATAGGATTTATTTGTGGAATGTGCAGTTGCTTCAGAGTGAATTTTCTCGTATTCGCTTCCATATTTGTTAAATGAGAAAATCCCAGTTCGAAAGAAATTTGCGTGATTTCATCTTTTAATGTCTGTTGTTCAAACTTCTAACAGCTGGCGAGGGAAAGAGTCGGACACGAAGCAGTCCACAACCTAGGGAAGTAAATGGTGCTACCAAGAAGGAAACTTCTATAGCTGTTAGTCCTGGTAACATAGCAGAGAAAGTAGTCGGAACAGTATTTTCTCCAACCATGACTACTCCTCTGGAAATGAGAAATCCTGTCGGTACACTTCATGCTATTTTCTTGTACCTTTATCATCTTAGAAAGCTTTTGGCTTCCATTTTATAGAGTAATAAGCAATTTTGTGGCTCATTTTTTCCCACACCAATGAACGCTTCTCGCTCTTTCTCAATGAGACAACAACATATTCATGTGAGCAATTCTAAAAGTAAGTGCTCAAATTTCTAATATCTGCTTCTTCGATTTTTTATCATATGAGATCTATATTTTTTTCCTTAATCTCTTTGTTATGGTGGTCTATTTTTCTTTTATAATATTTCTTAAGTGGAGAGGAAGGCTTGATCAAAGTTGTACAACTAATATTTCTTAGATGCTTCCTATCTGTATAGGAACTTTATATCTGAGATTGATTATCTATTTGACTCAAGTTTTTATCTTGTGTTATAGGTTTGCCTCTATGGAAAGGGCTGGAATATGTATTATGTGATCAAAGGATGTTCTCTGCCTACCATATTTCTTCCAAGTAAATACCGTTATTTGTCTTTATTGAGTATTCTTAAAATAAATTTCTACAAGAATAGATAGATGATGCTAAACAACACACTTAACAATAAAAATTCTGTTATGATTTCTCAATTTACTAATCAGAATATTGTCCATGTAGGTAAAGGTTTTGCTACAGGAAAAATATGCCTAGGAAAAGTTAAAGTTGTTCAGCTCACCAAGTTTAAGGAATAGTAGTTACCATTATCATGCTCAACATAATAATATCCGGGAAATTACAACTCCTGTTCTATTCTAGGTATGATTACATTCTCTCTGAAATTGACTGGGGGAAATGTTGGATAATTTGATTATCTAGAATAATTAGTTTTGTTACAGCATGAAGTGTCAAACTTGGTCGTATCTAAGTGTTTGGTTTGTATTTCAATTTGTGTTGTCAAATAGTTGTCTCTGTTATTTTTAAGAAATGCTTATCTGCTATTATACTGCTGGCTTTTTCCACCTGCTTCTGATCAGCTTATTTACATGATTAAACTTATGCTAGGTTGATATATAACTATATTAATAAAATTAAGTTCTCTGATACGTCTACGATACTATGTGTGTCATTGAAAAGGAGAATTAAAAAGGTTGCTTTCTGGAGCAATATCTAGACTAACAAAAGGATCCAACTTTTCTGGCCTACAATAACAACAACAACGTCGCAGTAAAATCTCACGAAATAGAGTCTGAGGAGGGTAGTGTGAACGCTTATCTTACCCCTACCCCAATGGGATAGAGAGACTGTTTCCGATACCCCGCTGGCCAGAGTAGTACAATTCTGCGGATTAGTTAATTTTGTTAAATGACCATTCTCTTTTATTCGTTTGTTCCCTTAATTGATCAGGGACATATTGAATGAAATGTTGAGCAACTGTGAGTTTTGTTAAATGATTTTTTTTAATGTTTTCTCAGTTGTTGGGATCCATTTTAATTGGTTGAAGTTGGCAGCTCCTTTCAGAATATATTTACATATAGAATTACTAATTTTTTTACTTGATTTCATCTTTTAACATACATTTATTATTATTTCAGGTCATACATTAATGATGTCAAACTTTTAGCATTTGGAAGGTTTCAATATAATGAAGAGTTGCGAATATTTATCGTGGACTTATGTATCTATTATTTTGTTATTGTAGACATTCAATATGATTAGTTGTAATGATATTAGTTATTTAATTCAAACAATGTAATTTTATCTTTTATGCCATTGATACATTAATAAGATAGATTAGTACTTTTTTGTCTAGATTTAATGAAATATTATGTGTTTTGTGAATTATTTTATTGTATTTGCCAATTCAAAGATAGTTTTAATGACAATTAAAAGGTTGTTAAACTGTACCTTTCATCTGCCGCTAAAAGGGTTATTATTTCTCAAAAATTTTATTGGAATTATAGATAATAAAGATAAACGTTGTGCAAACTTAATTCCTTTTTGCATGAATTTAGAAACCATTATAATAATTGGTAAAGTATGTAATTTTAGAGGCAATTTAATTTAATTTACCGGCAATAAAATAGGTGCTAAAAGAGCAAACTAAGCATTTCTAGAAATGGATTTAGCAGCCATCATAATTGCCGTAAACAATTACCGTTAAAGCTAATATTTTAGCGGCAATAAATCATACCTTTTACCAGCTTTTGTGAGAATGACCGCTAAAGGCTTTGCCGACCCCGGCTTCAGCGGCTAAAGACCAATGGCTGGTAAAGGATATAGCGGCAATTGTTATTGCCGCTAATGACCTTTTCTATTGCCGCTAAAGCCCCTTTTTGTTGTAGCGCCAATACAATGCTCATGTCCCCCTCCTTGTTCAAGAGACTATGGAAGTAGGTCTGCCATCTCCGACAGATAAGCCCCTCATCCAACAAAACTCTACCTTCTTCGTCCTTGATGCACTTTACTTGGTCCAAGTCACGCGCCTTCCTTTCTCGTTCCTTGGCTAAACCGAACAACCTCTTATCACCTTGGCCCTCGAGTTCCTCATACAAACGACTAAAAGCTACAGTCTTGGCCGCCGTAACTACTAGCTTTGCCTCTTTCTTAGACAACTTATAATGCTCCCTACTCGCTCTCTTCTCCTCATCGTCTACGCTTTCCACTAGCTTCAGATACGCTTTCTTGGTTTTCACTTTTCCTTGCACCTCTCTATTCCACCACCAGTTTCCCTTGTGACCACTAGAGTAAACCTTTGAGACCCCTAATACCTCTCTCACGACTTCCCTAATGCACTGCGCAGTCATGGTCCACATAGCGCTTGAGTCCCTACTACTCCTAGCCCCCATAGTCACCAGCTTAACCCCCAATTCTTGTGCTTTGCTTTCCGTCAAGGCTCCCCACTTGATCCTATGTTAACTATATATCGCCCTCTTCCTTCCCTTCCTCGCGATCTCAAGGTCCATGACTAGGAGCCTATGAAGATCGAGAGGTTCTCACTCGGGATTACCTTGCAATCTGTGCAAAGACCTCTATCAGACTTCCTGTAGAGTAAATAATTAATTTGAGTCTCGGTCATCGAACTCCGGAAGTGACCAAGTGCTCCCTTTTGAACGCTGGAAACACATAATTTGAAACACACCGGAATTGCTTCAGAAATCCAACTTGAACGCTGGAAAAAAGAGAAGAAAAGTCTCCCTGCGATGGTACTAAGTTTTCCTTTATTAGTACTTCTCTTAGAACCCACACCTTCTTTTCTTTTACTTGTTGAGCTATGAGTAGAGAAATGATTGATCTTTCTACATGAAAGTGACAATATTTTACGACAATAATAACATGTTCAGTGTATTAATTCTTACAAGTAATGAGATCTATCGAGGGTAGTGTGTAGCCAAACCTTATTTCTACTTTGTGGAGGCAGAGAGGTTATTTCCGATAGACATTCGATTCGAAAAATGCATTTCAAAAATAGTTTGAAAAAGAAAAACAATAGTGATAAAGCCATGTTGAAAATTAATACTCTCAAACAGTTACGTCTGTCATTTCAATATGGATCTACACTTCTGCTTTGACACTAGCGATCATTGATAAATCAAATGAAGTATTGAACGTATAAGATGTTTAATATTTGTAGGGAGATAATACTTATGCAATATTATCTTTTTTGTTAAATAAAATGAAATAGAGGATAAAAAAAGTGTACAACATTTGCGATGATTCAGAAGAAAAAATAGAACAATATTATGGAAGGAGTGTTTCAAAATTTGCAGGAATTCGTTTTCCTTTTTAGGGTTGACCGGATTCTTGTCTTTCTCTAAATACTAATGAACCATTGATTGCTAAATAAGGAAACAAAATTATTGAAATTTTATTTCCTATTGGAGATTGGAATATTATAGCAGCAAAATAAATCTACGAGAGTACTATGTGCAAATTGTGCATTATAAATGTTGAAAAAGAAGAAGTACTATACAACATACTTTGCACATGTATCGTCTTTAGCAGAATGATTTTTGTTCTGTTATTATAAATTTTCCTTTCTTGTGTCGAGTGAATTATTATCTAGTCAAAGGGGTAATCAATTTTAATAAGATCGAATAGATCCAGCTAACCAGGCTAATTAATGCTCTAATTATTATAAAAACCATAGTACTTATATACACCTTAACTCTCCTTAATTATTGTCACAAATCAAAATTCAATGTATTAGCTAGGTATCATAAATTGAAATCCACCGTATTACTTCCTTAATCCCAATTTAAACAGACCTAAATAAAAAAAGTGTTAGAAAGTAAAGTGATGTAGCTAATCATTTACTCCATCTGTATCAAATTATCTGTCATATTTCTCTTTCACACGGTTCTTAAGAAATATTAATTAAAAGGGTTTTTTTTGTGACTATTTTACTATTACTTATGTTTTAAGATATAATCTATTTTCATTGAATATTTATTCTATGTGGAATCTCCATCTTCAAGAATAATTACTGCTAAGGGTAAAATGAAAAAAAGATAATTAATTTTTTCTTGAACTTCTAAAATAATAAATAATTTGAGAATTATTTTTAAAAACCACGACAAATAATTTGAGACAGAGCGAGTAACCTCTTACCTTTTATAGTGGGCAAAAAGATGTTTTTTTGCCAAAAAGAGTAGTCCCCTAATTATTACAAAGAATTACGTAGAGAATGAGGTGTCCAAGAACCTAGAATAATACATGAATGATTATAGACCAATTATTTAAAAAGACAAGTTGAGGGGTCAGAAAGTAAATAAAAATTCTAGGCCAAATACATATACAACTCATTCAACTTGGCACCATTTTTCATTTTGGCACTCTATTTCTGCCTTGTTCCATTTTGGCCCTTCAACTCTATTTTATATATTCCATTTTGGCCCTCCAACTCTATTTCTTATGTTCCACTTTAACACAAAAGCTAAAACCAGTGCAAAAAATATAGCGTGTGTGTATACACAAATCTGAGGTGTAATAAATATCCAATTAAATATTGTCACCTAGTTTTTTCATCCATATCAAAGGGGTAAATACTAAAATATCTGAACCCGACCATATTTTTTGTGGGTTTATTTCATCTAAACGGGCCAGTATGAAATCGGCAGATGAAAGGTTTGGAACTTAGAGAATGAAGATGGGGCAATAGTGGATGAAAAAATACGATCGGGTTCGGGTATTTTAGTATTGACCCATTTGACATGGATGAAAAAATAAGGTGGCAACATTTAATTGGATATTATTACACCTCATATTTGTGTGTACACACGCGCTATATTTTTTGCACCGGTTTCAACTTTTGTGTTAAAGTAGAACATAAGAAATAGAGTTGGAGGGCCAAAATGAAACATATAAAATATAGTTGAAGGGTCAAAATGGAACAAGGCAGAAATAGAGTACCAAAATAAAAAATGGAGCCAAATTGAATGGGCTGTACATGTATTTGGCCAAAATTCTATTTCCCAAGATTACACACTTAAATGCATGACAATGATGCATGTGAATGACTATGACTTTTGAGGGCCCTAACCTTTTTAAATAAATGCCATCACATGATCCAAAAACCAGTAACCAAAAGGCTAAGTCAAAATATCAGTAAACTAAGGAACGTATTGATTCTTTTTAGCTAACTTCAAGTTGTTTATTTGAATTTAAAAACAATATTTGGTACAATATTTGCTATAGTTTAAGTGTTAAAAAAAACAATTTATTGGAGTTTCTCCATTGATGCAAGGTAAGTTAAGTTCTCAAGGAGAATCCAGAAATTAGTACTAATATGTAAGTGAGGTTAGTCCTTTATTCTTGTCTTTCTGTATTAGCTCATCTCTATTGTTTCTCTCTCTCTCTCTCTCTCTCTCTCTCTCTCTCTCTCTCTTAGCTCATCTTGTTTTTTTTAATAAAGATTTTTGATTCTTGGGTGTTTTACAGCTATGTATACATAGTGTTTCTGCTCATTCAATTAGCCAAGAAAGTCATTTGCAGTTCAAGATCATCCCTTTATCAGAGGTATTCCAGATTTCTCACTGGTTTTTTTTATTTTTTAAAATGTATTATCATTGGTTACCCTGTCTTGATTTCTTTTTTTGGGGGGTTGCTAATTTTGTTGAGAGGTGTTTTTTGCTGGATTGCTATGGCTTCCATTTGATGCCTGAGAATTGTTTATAATTACAAGGAACTTCCAAGCTTTAATCTTTTTTGTTGGCTTCAACCCAAGAAGAAAGAAGAGGGGTGTGGGTGGGGGTAGGGGTAGGGAGGGCATTCTTTATATTCAGTTTGGGTGTTTCTTTGGGTAGGTATGCTGCATGTAAAAATGGAGAGTATGGGGTTTGGGAAGATGGGGTGGTAAATTAGATTAAGGCAAAACACTTGGATTGATAACAATATTGGTTGAGATACCAAAACAGAGGGCAAGTAAAATTAAGTTTCCATGAGTTCAATAGGATCCTCAAGAATCAAATTTTTAAAGTTAGGCTAGTGGAAGTTCCATCATTTTTTTTTAATAACTTTTAGAATAAGCAAAACATAACTGTTGTGATTTTGCTTTTATTGAAACAGTCTATCTACCTTCACACACAGTAGGTACAAGGTCCGTACATACTACTTTCCCCGGACTTCACTTGCGGGAATACACTGGGTATGACACTGTTGTTAGTATAAGCAAAACGCCAGAAATAGGGCTAACCATATTGGTAAATATCAAAGTAAATAGAATTTTTCTGGATACACCTCTATGAATCTACAGTGTTATTTTCAACTCGGAATCTTGTAGCGAAGCTTTTCTATTTGATTATTCAGAAACGTATCTCATTTTTTTCCAATTTTTCTATCATTATCAGTTTGCCTAAGTGTATCCAAAGATGACATGGTTGCACTAATTAGGTTGGGTGAGAGGGAGTCAAAGGTGACCATAAATGAGTTTAGTTGGTTGTAGTTGAAATTAAAGCTAGCGGCAAAAACTCATGAACTAGTAAGTGACAATTTCTTCTGTTTTTGCCCCATCTGTTTGGATCTTTGTCTAAATGAAGTGGTTAAGAATCAAAGGAATAATCCCTATACGACAATATAAAACCATCAACTTTTTCAGCTTCCTGATCCTACTTAGATTTTGGTGCCAGCTGCAAGCACAAACTGTTGAATATCTGCATCTTTAACAAGAGACTTATGGTGTTTACTTTGAGATCTTAGCTAATATAAATGAATCCTGTATGCGTTTAGAAAAAAAGTATTTTTACAATTAGATTATACAATTTAGTTAGAATAGCACTTATATTGGATATTGTGTTTGTCTGGAGAATTTTTATGAGCATTTGTAATCTGGTCAATGGATTTATATAACTTGGGATTTAGGGATAGTTTAGATTGATTGATTGTTGCTTCTCCTAGAAAAGAGAGAGAAGTAAGCTGATAAATACAAACTTGGATTGACTCAGTTAGTTATTGGAAGGAGTAAAACCAATCTGTAGTGACTCATTCATCAACTGTTACAATGAGTAACATCAGTTTGGGAAAATGCAGCAGCTGGTTGAAATATTGTTTTATTATACTATGTATTTTTTGTTGTTATTATTGAGGATTGTGCCATTTGTTATATTGTCCATATTGTTGAATATAGCAGTAAGTTTTACAGTTTGATGGTTATATCTGCAGAAATAAGGTGTTTGTATGTTGCTGAAGAATTTCATGGAGGATAAGCAACTGAATTTGAGTCAACCCTTTCTGTCAGTAAGACGAGTCTCTCCAACAGCGGCTTCTGGGAGAGATGAGACGAAGAAAACTGAATATTCTCTCCCCACCGTAACTCATCCTCCTCGTTACAAATCAGAACTGAAGTCAGGTCCAGTGAGGAACCCAGGAGTTGTACCTTTCCTCTGGGAACAAAGCCCTGGAAAACCCAAGTATGAAAGCAAACGGCAGATTCGGGCTTCTGAAAAACCACCTATGGCACCGAGACTTCCCCCAGGGAGGAAGCTGAAAGATAACCAGGATTCTGATAATGCTCATGAGAGTCAAAATGTTAGTAAGAGCCAAATAGGAAATGCTCAACATTCCACACCGAGCTGCATGAAATTGGACGAGAAGGCGAAGAAGATTGATAGCATTGACTGCTCAAAAGAAATTAAACAGGATAAGGAAAAAAGTGAATCAGAGGATGGTGATGAAGCATATATGGATGCCCCTGATAAGCTTTCGAGAACTGAATCATTCTTCGTGAATTGTAGCGTAAGTGGCTTAAGTGGATTAGACGAGCCAGAAGCAAAACCATTTGGTACCTCGTTAACAGATCCACAAACTAGAGATTTCATGATTGATCGGTTTTTGCCAGCAGCCAAGGCGATGGCTTCAGAAAAGACTTTAGAAATGCCTCACTACGCGCCCAGGAAGCAACCAGCTGTTCAGGAGCAACCAAGACAACTGAAGAAGGTAGTAAATGGGGATAAGCGGCCTCAATTGCGTTATGGACCTAGTTTTGCACGTCATTATTCCCAATTTCATGATAACGGCGAAGAAGAAGAAAGTGATGATGACAGTTATGATGATGGAAATATACCTTATAAAGTTTGTGGATTACTGCCGCGTTTTTGCTTGAAAAGTTCGTTTTGTCTTCTGAATCCTGTACCTGGTATGAGTGTACGAACTCGAGTGCTCATATCTCCTGCCAGTAGAACACGAACTGGATCATCATCTACCGCTTCTTGTAGCGGATCCGAGAATGAGGATAAGAACGATGTGAAAGGCAGGGACATTTCTGCCTATGCTAATGATCTTTCTCAGGACTACGAGAATAAAGCAATCCCTGGATCTAATGAAGAAGGAAATAATCCAGAGCCTGTTTGCTTGGGGTTGCAGAAGAATACCGGTAATAGCTTTCCTTATTGGAACGATGCAAGGGAAGCGGATTTAGAAACTCCTCTGGCGGAGAAAACTCTGCATGTAGATATTGTACATAAGGTGGAATCTCCAATCATGAAATCATGTTCCCCTACGATGGAGAGACCGTTTAACTTACATGATCAGGACCGTGAGATTCTTAAAAAGACAATAGAACAAAAGCCCTTCGTAGATTCTTCGCTTAGCTATTTTACTAAGCCTGTGGACGGTAGAACTTCACAGCAAAATACTCAAAAGGAAATCTCCAATCCACCACAATCAGCAGAAAAATTTAACAACGGAGGGGAAATGATGGCACTGATGGTTTCTGGACAAGCTCAAGACCTTTACCAGGATGCAGTCACCTCAGCGAAGCCAAAGAATGATGTTAAACGCAGTACAAGAAAGCAAAATGTTAAAAAAGAAAAGTTAGAGAACTCAAGCATGGTACACTCGGCGCTTCCTGCTCCCCCTCCTTTACCAAAATCTCCATCAGATTCATGGCTTTGCCGTACTTTGCCTTCACTGTCCACAAAAAATGCATCTTCAAGATCATATGTTGGGACAGGAATAAGTCCAGAAAAACAATCTTGTAAGACACTATCTACTGATCCCAAGTGGGAAACAATTGTTAAAACAACAAAGGGACATCAACAGTATCTGCGGTATTCTGAGGTAAACACTCTCCCTCTCTCAGTGCTGTTTGTGCACTTAGCTTTTCAAGAACCAAAACCCCCCCCACCCCCCCACCCCCCCCCGGTTTTTTTTTTTTTGTTTTTGTTTTAACACTTATCTCCAATCTACCAGGAACGGATGGCTTTGACACCTATACCAGAAGCTCAATAGAAGACGTTAAGGCTTTTCTGAAGTTGTCTGATTGTTTCCCATGCTTTCCCGCGTAAAATGAAATAGTTTCTCTGGTAAATCAATCAGTACAACATGTTGCAACATGATTAATAATATTCGGTTTTGGTCGATTCTACACTTCCTTTGTTTAGTTATAATGGGTTTGTAACTGTAAGTTTTATGCCCAATTCATACGATACTGTAATTACAGAACGGAAATAAAGAAGTCTTTGTACAGGTAAACATGAGAGTCTATCAACATGAATCCCTTAAATGATTGATTTATAATAAGAAGGTTTCTGGTTTTACATGTATAAGTTCTATCTTCTCTGCTCTTTAAGGTTGACATCCTGCAAACTCTATTTGTTGATCATACTTGTCCAAGTCAATGCAGTGTATTACAGAAAATCATTCTTTTTTGCTGTTTGGTTCCGTTAGCACACCGGTTGAACACTCAACAGTGGTATTTTTCATGATATAGTACCTCAATTACAATGAATCAAACTATTAAACTAGCGCTAGCCCCCCCCTTCTATTGCATAACTTAAAAAAGCTATAAACAAAGTACCAAAGTGGTTCAACCCTGAAAAGAGCATATGCATCCTGGGATTCTCTCCATCTCAGAAGTGGATTCCCCTGCAAGGGTACTTGAGTACGACTACGGCTATGAAAAGCTTATTGAAAGAGGAGGAAAGAGCGTAAACTCGACTCTAAAAGTTTCAGTTGCCTCCCTCTCTCCGCCCTATAACTGAAAAAAAGGAGCACGGCCAAGAAAGCGATTTATGTTACAGCCTCCGCCAAGCTAAAGCAGGCACCAAGAGCTTGGTTTGAAAGGTGACAACAGCATGTATAAGAGCCGAAATAGGAGTAGAGGAATGAGCCGCCATGGCTTGCCTCTCGAGGTCCTGTTTGAAAGGCAGTTGCGAGAACCTGTCTGGATTGGGTGGTCCTTTCTCGGGCAGCTACTGACATAAGTCCCGAGCTTCCCTTGGCATACCTTCGTTACCATTACTAAGAAAAGTAAGTAGGAATTCACCCCCCCAGAACAAAGCCCCACCCCTCTTTTCCCCCCTTTAATGAAGGACCCTCGCCTCGCTTCCTATTCATTTGTGGGTCTGGACCCGAGGGCCTTTTTTTTTCAAGAGGTGATTTCGAGAATCAACCAACGGAAAAATTCGTAGCCCAGGCAAGCTATCTACCGCTTTTAACCCTGTTTGCATAGGTTCGTGCACAGATTTACGTTCAATAATACCAGGGGCTTTCACTTCGACACGTCTTCGCTCGATTAAATTATCCACCCGATGACAATAACAAACCCAGTGTAATCCCACATGTAGGGTCTGGGGAGGATAGTGTGTACGCAAACCTTACCCCTATCTTGTGGAGGTAGAGAGGCTGTTTCCGGTAGCCCCTCGGCTCAAGAAATAGTGAAATCCACCCGATGACATATATCCAATCAAACTCCAAAAGCTTTAAACATAAATGTTAAAGTTTCAACCACAACATCCAAATACAATTCAAACTACTGAAGCTACAATAAAGTATTAACATCCAAATTACATCAAACTAGTAATAGATGTTTGGAGAATCACAAGGACATGAAACTAGACATCATTATCACCAGGGGCAGCATCATTTGCCCGTTCAGTGTTATCAAAGTCGGTCTGTGGAGAAAGGGGCAAACGAATATTATTATTCTTGACAGACTTCACCATCCACTTAACCTGAGCCTTGAGCCGTTTAATATCTTTGTCAATGCGCTTGTAATCGTCATTCTTCTCTTGCAGAGACCTTTGACTTAACTCCAACAGCCTCTGTGTCATCTCTAATTGTCTTTGCATTGTCTCCAACTTCCTCCGTGTTGCCTCCAACTCATCCTCCGACTTATCCTGATTCACAGAGGACTGTGAAGAAGAAGAAGCACCAGAAAATCTGGGCGACTGACGGTTAAATGAACGCTGCCCATCTTGCTCGTTGATCGACTGACTCCGAGCGTACTTCTCCAAGCTTTGTTTATACTCATTCTGAAGGAAAAGCGATTACTATTATACACAGTCTTACCTTACATTTCTGTAAGAGACTATTTCCACGGCTTGAACCTGTGACATCCTGCGATTACTATTATAATATAAACTTCTAAAGAAAACGAAAAATGCTTGGACCTTACATATGTTTGCTCAGCCTGTGATTCAACCCAAACCTTTTTTCCATCCTTCTTTTTCTTTGCCTGGGTCTCAGGAAAGACCTCATCACTAGACCCATATCTCTTGTACACCTTTTCATGCAAAAGAAAGAATAGGAGTTCATTGGAAGTTCTAACGAATATAACTGAAAACCAATATAAATATATCAAGAAAGTTACCAATCTCCTCCTGGTCCTCATAGTGACTAAACCCTCGGTGTGCAACGAGCTGTCCTTTTTAGATGCTCGGGCAGCCTTTGCCTGGGAGATCTTCCACTGAATGACCTTACTATCACTAAAATTTTGAAAATGCGCATTGACACTTGGCTCGAACTCTTCATGAGCAGTCCGCAAATGGTATTTTTCTTTGAACCCCTCTTTATAAAGATGAAATTTAACAATCTCCGGTTTCAACAACTTTCTACACTTGCAATTTCCACAAGGACACCTAATCGTGCCTTCATCACCAAATTGAGAAAGCGATGTGGCATAGTCAGTAAACTTAGCTACCCCTTGTACAAATTCTTCATCCAATCCTCCATGATTAGGATAATTTCTATTATACATCCATCTATGCTGTTCAGGTTCCATCTACACAATCATGAAAAAAAGGATAAGATAATTCACTTCTTAAAGTTTTCAATAAAGCAATCTTTTAGATATTTATTCTCAATAATTGCTACTTGCCTGTGACTAAAGAATTAAAGTTTCAATGCATATATCTTAAATTTGTTATTCTCAATGCTTTGTTCTTTCGGCATTACAAGTTTATTAAATGTTAAAATGACTGTCATGTGACTTTATATTAGAGCAACTGTTAAAAATTTGGTGTATTACAGAGAAAACCGATGCCAACGATAGAGTAGAAAATTTTCATCAACTAAATGGAATTGGAAACTCAACAAGAATCACAAAGACAGCAGAAAACTATAAATATCAATTCAAAAAACTAGCACAAATCAATTTTCTATTTTTAGTCATTTACTTTCGATAAAAAAATTAAGTCCTATAAGGTACCCGGGACTGCCACTAAGCTCAAAGAAGCGGATAAAATTGAGTGTCATCAATTAGTGGATAAGATTACCAACAGGATAAATGTTGTATACTCAAAACTTTTATCACACGCTGGTAGGTTAGGTGATTAATGCAGTACTCTTCTCTATTTACAACTCTTGGGAGTTCTGTGTTTATACTATCTCAAAGTGTTCTGAAGGAAACTGATAGGAAGTGTAGAGATTACCTCCGGGGAAGCTCTGTAGAGAAGAGAAAGGTGCCTCTAGTAGCCTGGGATAACGTATGTATACCAAAAAGTATGGACTCAATATTAAAGGGTGCAATAAGTGGAACATTGCTTCTGTGGGCAAATTATTATGGCAATTGGCAGAGAAGGAAGACCTGTTATGGATCAAATAGGTACATGGAGTTTATATGAAAGCAAATACTAACATATGGATTCATGTACACTCTCTTGATTGTAGTTGGTATTGGAGGAAACTGAATTCTCTAAAAGTAGAAATGGAGTGGTATCATAATGGGTAAGTATGCTGATTGCCTCTGGGAAATGCTCAATCACTAGCAGTTATATTGCTATGTTGGGAAACCTGACTAGACTACTTGCAACAAAGTTAATATGGAGCTCTATTATGCAGGCAAAACACATAATGATTCTATGGTTGGCTGCTTACAAAAGATAAACTTTTGAAATTACATGTTATAGTACAAGACACAAACTGCTGCTTATGTAATGAAATGGTTGCTGAAATCCAAGATCATCTGTTTCAGGACCGTCGATGGACAACAGAATTGAGGACTGCTATACTTCAATGGGCTGATATGACAATTCCATGGGGGGCTGTAATGCAGGTGTTGGAGAAGATCAAAAGAAAGCACTGGAAGTTTTTAAAAAAGGAAGTAGCTGCAGCAATTTTGAGGGCCTTGATATACTAACACTTGAAAAGCCAGGAACGGGAAAGTGATTAAAGGAACCAATGTAAATACTAATTTTGTGATGACACTGTTACAAAAGGAATTTAGAGATAGGATAGACATACAAAGGAACTCTAGGAAAGCTAGAGGTAGCAATTCTTTGCTCCAAAAAATATTGTAACTAGCGATTAGTAAGAGGCCTGAGAGTACGTTGCACCTTTCCTAGAAGGTGGTAATGGTTCTACGTGTTCTTTAGATTGTACTAATTTATTTGTTAAATGATAATATTTCACAGTTATTACCAACAACCAAAAAAAAACTAGTCCTTGTTCCACATGCGTAAACAGTAAAAACAATAAATTAAATTACCTATATAAACTAAATCGTAATAACTAAACATCTAAATTAATAATAAACAAAATTACCCCATATAAACTAAACCCAAAATACCAAAAATCTATATAAACAAATAAACAAAAACAGATATCACCACTACATTACCTAAATAATAAACCAAAAAAATAAACGCTGATACATCTGAAACTAAACATCTAAATAAATATCTAGACAGATCTCAGAATTAAACATCTACATAAACAATAAACAAAATTACAGGTCAATTGTTTTTTTGGCTTTTTACAAACATATTTTTCGTTTTATGACCCTACATCTTTTTTTACACATACATAATTTACGTTTACACGTAAGACATTTATCTTTTTACACGTAAGAGAGTAAAAAGGTCATTTTCTTAAATTCAAAATTGTAAAGAGTCATGATGTACAAATAGCACCAAAATTACCACATGTAAACTAAATCCAAAAACTAAACATCTATATAAACAAATAACAAACAGATATAAAAAAAAAAAATCGAAGAAAAAAAACTGCTCTGGACAGGGAAAATCTTACCTGAGTGAAGTACGACCCCGGTGAAAGGAGGAGGCTGCGTGGAGGTGAAAGTTGAGGAAGAGAGAAATGACCGAAGAAAAAAGAAAAAGAAAAATGAGAAAGAACAAGGGTTTCGTCCGTTTTATAACATTTATTTTCCGAGGGAAACCGTGAGTCAGTCCGCCAAAACTCACTTTTATTAATCTTCGTACTTTGCCTTGGTCGGAGCGCCTTATTTCCGACGGAAGCCGTCGGTCGGTTAAAATTAATTAAATTCATATATTAATATTCGTGTTTTCCGTCTAAGCTCACTGAACTGCTGAGACCTTTCAATTTTAGGAAGGCTAGAATGGTTAGGAGTCACAACAAAAATGGTCCAGAACAATGAATTCAGGCTCAATGAAAACTCTCAGAAATTATAAAAACTATGAATTTTTGTTATTACTTTTATTTGCAAAGTGACTGATAAGCAAACAATGTTTTCTTTTTCTTCCTCAAAAGTTAGAAAAAATACTAAATTATGTGACATGATCCTAACCAACCGTTATAATTCTGGTACTCTAGGTAGGAAATTGAGTCCTCAATGAATATGCATTCTACAGATATAATAGAGTAGTAAGAATAGGCTATGTTCTTGGTTTCTTCTTTGGATGGTGATGATGATAGCTGTAGTGAAGCTTACACTAAAGGCCTGCTCTTGCTCTGCCTTATCGTTTTCTCAGTTTTAGTAGTGTCAATAGTGGTATTTGCATGTGGTGATCATCCTGAAAAAGACTTGACTCCATCTAAGAGAAAAATAAAATCAAGCTAAAGCTCACTAATACTCATGTTTCTGATTGCGGAAGTACTGGTAGCAAAATCGTGTGTATTTTGGTGGTGCTGGTTGTGGTGGTGGAAGGGGCGACTATTAGAGGCGGAGCTAGCCCTTCGGATATGGGTACTGAACTCAGTAACTTTTGTTCAAATCTTGTATTTATCTTAAAATTATTGAATTTAAAACACAAACTTAAAAGAATTAGAATACTGAATCATAAATTTTGAATCCCGGCTCCCCGTCTACGGATATGGCGTGGTGGCTGAGTGACTGTAAACTTTGATATTGCTCTATTGACTTATGAATGCACTATTCTAGGCTGAAAGTGCTTTGTTGAGTTTCCTTATTATTTTCTTTCGTTTGTCCGCTTTACGTTTACATTTTATTTTAAAACCAATCATCACTTCTTAATTAATTATGTTAGTATTCAATACTCAAGAAGACGTGAGTTTAAGAAAATAAAAATAAAAATTTTTGAGCCCTTATGCTTCTTGCGTGTCCTTAAGGAATTCAATTCTTTCACAGTTGTCCAAGGTTTCAGATTAATTCATTTCAAGATAGAACGGAATAACTAGCGGCACTTCAAATCACAGCGGCGAACTCAAATGGCGGAGCAAATCATACAAAATGCTTATGTTTTTATTTTGAGAAACAATGCAGAATGCAGAAGATAGAGGGAGAGATTTTGTTGGGTTTTTAAGCATTAATGAGGCTTAAAAGAGGGTGATTGGGAAATGTGGGGAAAGGAAAATTTTAAGTGAAGATTTAAGTTTCCCCCCTTGATGAAGGAACATTGTCCCATATTGGAAGAGGAAAAGGTTTTTGATGGGTATATAAGCAATTGCTCTTCTTCTAGCTCATAAAGAGTTGAGAAGAAGGCAAGCCTCGCGCCGTCATCGTCGTCGCTCGCTCGGCTCGGCTTTGGCTTCGGATTCATTAATTAATGGACCCCTTCAATTTTCCCTCTTGGAGTAAATAGCCATTTATGCTGTGGCCGTTTTGCATAAACAACGATTCTGAAGAGTTGCACCGCTTCAGATTTCAGCCCAACTTTGGCTATAAATACAAGACTATTCTGCTCAGAATTTTCATACGAATTTTCTGAGTTCTTCTCCTTTCTTCTGCATATTTTAACTTCAAAGAAAGCAACAGTAAGTGTGATTTGCTACCGAACTTTGTGTTCGCTGGAACACTGGGGTTTGAAGTACCACTACACCAGTGTGTAATTCATTCTATCCTGGAAGGAAATAATCCATAACCTTGGGTACTAGGAGGCGATTAAATTCCTTAAGGAAACACTGTGAATTTAGTGGGTTCGAATTGTTTTTTTTATTTCGTTTACATTTTTTTTCTGTTATTTATTTTCTCCAGAATTATTTTACAAATACAGATTACTAACAAGTTTAAGGAATTTAATATATTTTCTGTATTTGTACTCACTGTTTTTGGAGAGTAAAACCTTTGTGGTTTTGTACTCTATTGGAGATTAAAATCTACGTGATTTTAACGTTTGTGTCATTCTTTTACAGAAATGACTAATGAAAATGTGAACCAAGCTGTTCCAATGGTGACTGCCAATGCCTCAACGAGCCGAACAACACCGGCATCATTGGCACCGGCGGAGAAACCCAGAAAATTTTTCTGGATTGATTTCAAGCGCTGGCAGCAAAAGATGTTCTTCTACTTGACTACTCTAAGTCTCCAGAAGTTCATCAAGGAAGATGTTCCTGTGCTATCCGATGAAACTCCAGAAACGGAACGTTTTCTCGTGATTGAGGCGTGGAAGCATTTAGATTTTTTGTGCGAGAATTATATTCTAAGCGGGCTGGAGGATGCTTTGTATAACGTCTACAGTGGCGTGGAAACGTCAAAAGAATTGTGGACTACACTTGAAAAGAAATACAAAATTGAAGATGTCGGGTTGAAGAAGTTCGTTGCTGCAAAGTTTTTGGACTACAAAATGGTAGAGAGCAAGTCTATTATTACCTAAGTCCAGGATTTGCAAGTGATTATTCACGATCGCCTTGCTGAAGGTCTTGTCATAAATGAAGCATTCCAAGTAGCAGCGATGATTGGAAGTTGCCTCTGTTGTGGAAGGACTTCAAAAACTACTTGAAACACAAACGCAAGGAGATGTCCCTTGAAGATCTCATTGTTCGGTTGAGAATCGAAGAGGACAACAAAGCTGCTGAAAAGAGAGGCCGTGGAAACTCAACCATAATGGGAGCAAATATTTTTGAAGAGAACAAAAAGAGGAAGAAGGCTTCTGGACCGAAATACAACCCAAGCAAGAAGCGGTTCAGTGAAAATTGCTACAACTGTGGAAAAGCCGGACACAAATCTACGGAGTGTCGTGCTCCGAAGAAAGACAAGAAGAAGGGTCAAGCAAACATGGTTGAAAAGCATGATGATGTTGATGGCTTGTGTGCCATGCTTTCCGAGTGCAACTTGGTGGGCAATCCTAAAGAGTGGTGGATTGATTCTGGAGCCACTCGCCATGTTTGTGTTGTTAGAGAAGCTTTTGCTACTTATGCTCCTGTTGGACCCGATGAGATGCTTTCTATGGGAAATGATGCAAAGGCCAAGATTGAAGGACGTGGGAAGATATTTCTCAAAATGACTTCCGGCAAAGTGGTGACTTTGAACAACGTCCTTCATGTTCCCGAGATTAGGAAGAATTTAGTCTCTGTTGAACTTCTTGTTAAGAATGGTTTTAAATGTGTATCTGTATCCAATAAGGTTGTAATAAGTAAGAACGAGATGTTTGTAGGAAAAGGTTACCTCACCGAGGGCCTTTTCAAGCTGAATGTAATGGTTGTTGAAAATAATAATAAAATTTCAGCTTCGTCTTACTTACTTGAGTCATATGAATTATGGCATATACGTTTGGGTCATGTCAATAATAAAACCTTGTGGAAAATGATTAATTTGGAAGTATTGCCTAAGTTTGAATGTGACAAATCAAAATGTCAAGTACGTGCGGAATCTAAGTATGTTAAACATCCTTATAAATCACTTGAAAGGAATTCAAATCCTTTAGACTTAATTCACATAGATATTTGTGACATGAAGTCAATACCATCTCGCGGTGGAAAGAAGTATTTCATAACTTTTATTGACGCCCTCGATATTGCTATGTTTACTTACTTAATAGTAAAGATGAAGCAATAAACGCATTCAAGCAATACAAAAATGAAGTTGAAATGCAACTTAACAAGAAAATCAAAATGATAAGAAGTGATAGGGGTGGTGAATATGAATTTCCCTTTGAACAAATATGTTTAGAATATGGAATTATTCATCAAACAACACCCCTTACATGCCCCAATCCAATGAGATTGCAGAAAGAAAGAATCGTTCATTAAAGGAGATGATGAACGCATTATTGATAAGTTCTGGTTTGCCACAGAACTTGTGGGGGAAAGCCGTTCTTACGGCTAGCCGAATACTAAATCGAGTACCCCATAGAAAAACACAATCCATTCCATATGAAAAATGGAAAGGAAGGAAGCCCAACTTGAATTTATTTTGAAGTGTGGGGGTGTTTGGCAAAAGTGCAAGTTCCTAAATCCAAAAGGGTAAAAATAGGACCGAAAATCGTTAATTGTGTTTTCATAGGATATGCGACTAATAGTAAAGAATATCGATTTCTGGTTCATAAATCCTAAAATCCCAACAATCATAACAATACAGTTATAGAATCAGATAATGCTGAGTTCTTTGAAAATATATATCCGTATAAAAAAGAATGTGAGTGGATTGGTGAAGGATCTAAACGACCTCGGGAAGAAACAAAAGAAAGTACATTTAATTAGGAGGATCCAAGACATAGTAAACGTCAAAGAACGTCTACTTCATTTGGACCAGATTTTGTGACTTTCTTATTGGAAAATGAGCGTTTAACATTTAAAGAAGCTTTGTCTTCTTCGAAATCATTGTTTTGGAAAGAGGCAGTCAATAGTGAAATAGAATCCATACTGAACAACCATACATGGGAATTGGTTGATCTTCCTCCTGGAATAAACCGTTGGGTTCTAAATGGATCTTTAAGAGGAAAATGAAAGATGATGGCACTATTGACAAATTTAAGGCAAGACTTGTGGTCAAAGGGTATAGACAATGAGAAGGTCTTGACTATTTCGATGCATACTCTCCAGTTACAAGAATTACATCCATACGAACGTTAGTAGCGTTAGCTGCAGTTTATGGTCTTAGAATTCATCAAATGGATGTTAAGACAGCCTTCTTAAATGGAGAGTTGGAGGAAGAGATTTACATGGAACAACCTGAAGGGTTTGTGGTTTCAGGTAAAGAAAAGAAGGTATGTAGACTTGTTAAGTAACTTTACGGACTAAAACAAGCAACCAAACAATGGCATGCGAAATTTGACCAAACAATGTTGTCAAATGGTTTTAAAATAAATGAATGTGATAAATGTGTGTACATTAAAAATGTTCCAAATCACATAGTCATTGTTTGATTATATGTGGATGATATGCTGATAATAAGTATTGACATTGCCAACATAAATGCGACTAAGCGCATGCTAACTGGCAACTTTGATATGAAAGACTTGGGAGTTGCGAATTTAATTCTGGGAATTAAGACTCATAAGACTTCTCAATGTAACGATCCGACCGGTCGTTTGCCTTTTTAGAACCCCGTTCCCCCAAATAACACTCTCCGTGCTTGCTTTAACTAGTTTACGACCTGCGGGGATGATTGGTTCGGGATTTGGAAGAGTTTGGATTGAAATATGCACATTTGACTCCTTAGGATTTTCTTAAAAGGCTAAGTTTGACTTTGGTCAATATTTTGAGCAAACGGGCCCGGATTCCTTTTTTGACGGTTCCGGAGGGTCCGCAGGAAAATATGGGACCTGGGCGTATGTCCGGAATCGAATTCCGAGGTTCCTAGCCTGAGTAATGAATTTTTATTTGAAATTGTTAAACTGAAATTTCATGGATTTAAAGAAACTAACTAATGATTGATCACGTTGGTATCAGGATCGTATGTTGCTTCCGAAGCCCAGTACCAGCCCAATATAACATTTAAGACTTGCCCGTAAAATTTGGTGTCAATTCGAGTAGTTTAAGGGCGTATTGGCCCGTTAGAGGAAAATTAAGAATTTGAAGTTCATAAGTTTGATTCAATTGGTTTTAGGGGGAGATTCTTAGATTTGAAGTTGTTTTGGGCGTTCCGAAGGTTTGAGTAGGTCCGTTTCATGATTTCAGACTTGTCGGTACGTTCGGGCGGGGCCCGGAAGCCGTGAGCGTTAATCGGACGAGGCTCGAGTGAAGTGAAAATTTTTTAGAAGTGCTGAAGCTATTGCTTCTATCATAATAGCACCTGCGGTTGGTGGACCGCAGGTGCGAGACCGCAGATAAGGTCCATCTATCGCAGATGCGGCCCAAGGGAAGGCCAGGCAAAACCATAGAAGCGGCCCTCCAGCCGCAGAAGCGGTCTCAGCTCATCTTGGCCTGTTCCGCAGGTGCGGCCATTTCCTCACAGATGCGGCACCGCAGATGCGGAAATCGCTGAAGCAGTGGGTTCATTTAATACGGGTTCCAAACCAATTTTTGACACTTTTCACTCTTCCATTGGCAATTTTGGGAGCTTTTGAGAGAAGATTCCCACCTACCATCTTGAGGTAAGTTTATCCCATCTATCCTTAGCTTAATACTTGTATCTTAGGTAGATTAATCACTAGAATTTAGGTAAATCAAGGGAATAGAGCAAAACCTAGGATTTTAATAAAAAATTAGATTTAACCACAAAATTTTTTATGAAACGGATTAGAAATTGTATATTATTGATCCTTAGGTTATAGAGAACAATTTCCTTCGAAAAAAATTTCGGAATCCGGGCACGTGGGCCCGGGGTCGGATTTTAGGAAACTTGTGTTAATGGTTGGGAAACCGCTTAAATAGTTAGAATTCGATTTTGTGAGCTTATATTGATTAGTTCCTACCTCAACTAACTAGTTTGGGATCGTTCGGATCCGAATTGAGGGTTTGGGGCTTGTTCTTGGTATTGGAAGTGCACTTGGAGCGAGATGAGTCTCCTTTCTAACCTTGTAAGAGGGAATTGTCCCCATAGGTGTAATAACCGAGTAATTTGCTACTAAATATAGGGGCTACGTACGCACTAGGTGACGAGATTCCATACGTAGCTACTATCATGTTAATTGTCCGGGTAGTCTAGGACCCGTATCATGCTATATTTGTGAACGTCTCTATATTTTCTCACCAATGTGATCACTTAGGATATGCTAAAAATTTGGGAAGGAATATAAGCGAACATAAATACTTGTTGGACACTTGTATAAATTTATTTGGAAATAAATGTGCATTCATGTGATTCTTGATGTTAATTGACATTTGTGGATCGGGCCGATCGCCTCGGTAGAAATAGATGCATCTATGGTTCGCGCCATTCGACCCTCTGGCAGTGCACAATTTATTTTCTATTAGATCGGGCCGTCGACCTCGGCATAATGTGTGCATGAGACTTATATACATGTGAAATCTTATCCATGACTTGTTCTGCTAAATACTTGAAATGTGTACGGTTAACTGTAAATTTGTTAAGGACATGACTTATTACCTCTTGCTGTATGCTGTTGATTAATTAGTAACTATCCTGCCTAGCAGAACACTTCATCATATTATTTGACCCTAGTAAGTGTCAAGTCGACCACTCGTCTCTACTTCTTCGAGATTAGACGAGATACTTACTGGGTACATATTGTTTATGTACTCATACAACACTTCATGTACTTAATTGTACAGGATCTGAGGCAGGTACATCTGGCTATCAGTTTGGTGCGCACCCCTGATTCATAGCTTGAGACTTCCACGGTGAGCTGCTCCCTTCTTATGACGTTCAACAGCTTGATGGAGTCTTTTCCTTACTTTTCCTGTCTATTTTATCTCAGACAGTAGGATAATTTTATTATTTTGTACATTCTACTAGTTTTCCATTACTTGTGACACCATATCTTGGCACGCACGTTAGTAGACTATCATTTTTTTTGGGGGTGTATAACTATTTTGTCACATTATTATCAATTTTTGATTTGACTTGAGCTTTATAAACTTCTGCACTTATTTTGGGTAAAAGTAAAAATGAGAACTAAAGTACATTTTCCGCGTTGGCTTGCCCGATAATGGTATTGGGCGCCATCACGATCTATTTTTGGAAATGGGTCGTGACACTCAAGGTCTGGCATTGTCACAATCTCATTATATTAAGACAGTACTTGAAAAATTCAAGCACTTGGGCTTTAAAGTTGCAAAGACTCCAATTGATGTGAATCTTGCATTAGCAAAGAACAAAGGCCAAAGCATATCACAATTGGATTATGCTCGTGTGTTGGGTTGCTTAATGTACATTATGAATTGTACATGACCAGATATAGCTTGTGCTATAAGTAAATTGAGTCGATATACGAGCAATCCAGGTCAATCTCATTGGATGGCCATGAAACGAGTTTTGGGGTATTTAGTACATACCCAGGGAAGAGCTGCGGTATCAGTTTGAGCAGCTGGAGCAGGGTCAGATGTCCGTGACCGATTATGAGGCGAGGTTTTCTGAGCTTTCCCGCCATGTATTGATGATACTTCCTATTGACGCAGAGAGAGTGAAGAGCTGCGGTATCAGTTTGAGCAGCTGGAGCAGGGTCAGATGTCCGTGACCGATTATGAGGCGAGGTTTTCTGAGCTATCCCGCCATGCATTGATGATACTTCCTACTGATGCAGAGAGCGCGGAGGTTTGTTGCAGGGTTGCATTCTTGCATCAGAGCCAACATGGCCCGAGAGGTGGAGATGGGGACTCTTTGCAGTTAGTAGTGGAGATTGCTCGTAGGATTGAGGGCTACCGTTTGAGGGGTAGGGAGCAGATGCAGCAGGATAAGAGGGCTAGGTTCTCCGGAGAGTTCAAAAGTGCCCCGGCTAGGGGCAGAGGCCAGTTTGGGAAGGGACAGCCTAGCAGGCCCCCATATTCAGCACCACCACCTGCTCGGGGTGCTCCAGCGCGTCCCTATTTTAGCGCCATGCCAGAGAGTTCTCATCGCCCACCAGCTATTCAGGGTTCCTCTAGTGGGTATTCAGGTCCTCAAGGTTCTTCAGATTCTTATTTCAGTGTTATGCTAGAGAGTTCATACCGCCCACCAGCTATCTAGGCTTCTTCCAGTGGGTCTACAGGCCATCAGGGTCAGCCATCAGGGTAGCAGGCCGCCGCACCGCGGGGTTGTTTCGAGTGTGGAGACATTGGTCATATGAGAAGACTGTTACTTTAGCAATACTAGGATTGTCAGGGTTGGAGTGGAAGGGTTCCACAGTTGATACACCTAGCCGGGTTATCTCTTTCCTGAAGGCTCGGCAAATGATCGAGAAGGGGTGTTTGGCGTACTTGGCTTATGTTCGGGACACCACCGTAGAGTCTCCGACAATTGATTCAGTTCTAGTAGTTCGAGAGTTTGCCGATGTGTTTCCTTCTGATCTTCCTGGCATGCCACCGGATCGTGATATTGATTTCTGCATTGATTTGGCTACAGGCACCCAGCCTATATCTATCCCACCGTACCGTATGGCTCCTAAGGAATTGAAGGAGTTGAAGGAGCAGCTTGAAGAGTTGTTAGAAAAGGGGTTTGTTAGGCCCAGTGTATCGCCTTGGGGTGCCCCAATGTTATTTGTGAAAAAGAAGGATGGGACTATGCGGATGTGTAATGATTATCGCCAATTAAACAAAGTCACCATCAAGAATAAGTATCCGTTGCCTCGTATCAATGATTTCTTCGACCAGTTGCAGGGTGATAGGGTGTTCTCTAAGATCGACTTGAGGTCGGGTTACCATCAATTGAAGATTCGGGACTCGGATGTCCCGAAGACTGCATTCCGGACTAGATATGGCCATTATGAGTTTCTGGTGATGTCCTTCGGCTTGACTAATGCACCGGCGACATTCATGGACTTGATGAACAGGGTGTTCAGGCCTTATATTGATTCCTTTGTCATCGTCTTCATTGATGACATCTTGATATACTCACGTAGCCTGGTGGAGCACGAGCAACATCTGAGAGTAGTGCTTCAGACCTTGCGAGAGCAGAAGCTATATGCTAAGTTCTCCAAGTGTGAGTTTTGGCTAGAGTCAGTGGCATTCTTGGGACATATTGTGTCAGGAGAGGGTATTAAGGTAGATCCCAAGAAGATTGAGGCAGTTCAGGGTTGGCCACGCCATACTTTAGTGACCGTGATCAGGAGTTTCCTGGGGTTAGCAGGTTATTACAGGCGGTTCGTGCAGGGCTTTTCATCTATTGCAGCACCTCTGACTAGATTGACCCAGAAGGGTGCTCCTTTCCATTGGTCCGATGATTGTGAGGCGAGCTTCCAGAAGCTCAAGACAACCTTGACTACAGCACCAGTTCTTGTGTTGCCTTCCGATTCAGGGATGTATACAGTATATTGTGATGCTTCCCGCGTTGGCTTGGGTTGTGCATTGATGCAGGAGGGGCGAGTTATTGCATATGCCTCCCGTCAGCTGAAGATTCATGAGAAAAATTAACTTGTGCATGATCTGGAGTTAGCGGCGATTGTTCATGCTCTTAAGATATGGAGGCACTACCTGTATGGGGCGCCATGCGAGGTTTATAGTGATCATCGCAGCTTGCAGCATTTGTTCAAGCAGAGGGATCTTAATTTGAGGCAGAGCAGGTGGCTTGAGTTACTGAAGGATTATGACATCACCATTCTTTATCATCCGGGCAAGGCGAACGTGGTCGCGGATGCCTTACGCAGGAAGGCAGAGAGTATGGGTATCTTGGCATTCATTCCAGCAGAGGAGAGACCACTAGCTTGGGACATTCAGTCCTTGGTTAACAGACTAGTGAGGTTGGACATTTCGGAGCCCAGCCGGGTTCTTGCGTGTATGGTTGCTCAGTCTTCATTGTTGGGGGAGATAAAGGCCCGGCAGTTCGATGGTCCACATCTGGCGGTTCTCAAAGAGACAGTGCTTCAGGGAGGCGCCAAGGAGGTTTCTATTGGCGAGGATGGTGTTCTACGGCTCTAGGGTCGTCTATGCGTTC
Source organism: Nicotiana attenuata (assembly GCF_001879085.1). Lineage (NCBI taxonomy): Eukaryota > Viridiplantae > Streptophyta > Magnoliopsida > Solanales > Solanaceae > Nicotiana > Nicotiana attenuata. Next base: position 335,480 of record NW_017670631.1, read on the forward strand.
CTAATATTGATGGCCTGAGAGAGAGGATACTAGAGGAGGCACACAATTCGCGGTATTCCATCCATCCGGGGGCTGCGAAGATGTATCGCGACTTGAGGCAGCATTATTGGTGGCGGAGGATGAAGAAAGACATAGTGGAGTATGTGGCTAGGTGTTTGAATTGCTAGCAGGTCAAGTATGAACATCAGAGGCCGGGTGGCCTACTTCAGCAGATGCCTATACCAGAGTGGAAGTGGGAGCACATTACCATGGATTTCGTAGTTGGATTGCCGCGGACCTTGCGGAAGTTTGATTCAGTATGGGTCATTGTTGATAGGTTGACCAAGTCGGCCCACTTTATTCTAGTGGCGACTACTTATACGGTAGAGAGGTATGCTCAGATTTACATTCGGGAGATAGTCCGGTTGCACGGTGTGCCTGTTTCCATTATATCAGACAGAGGCCCTCAGTTCACTTCCCATTTCTGGAGAGCTATTCAGAGTGAGTTGGGGACCCGCATAGAGCTTAGCACAACATTCAATCCTCAAACTGACGGACAGTCCGAGCGGACGGTTTAGATTCTGGAGGATATTCTTAGAGCCTGTGTGATTGACTTTGGGGGGCAGTGGGACCAGTTCTTGCCCCTGGCGGTGTTTGCGTACAACAACAGCTACCAGTCCAGTATTGAGATGGCCCCATTTGAGGCTTTGTACGGTCGGCGGTGTCGTTCTCCTATCAGGTTGTTTGAGCTGGGGGAGGCTAAGTTATACGGTACAGATTTGGTGCAAGATTCCTTAGACAAGGTGAAGTTGATTCAGGAAAAGCTTCGCACGACTCAGTCCAGATAGAAGAGTTATGCGGATCAGAAGACGCTCGATGTATCATTCATGGTTGGCGAGAAGGTTCTCTTGAAAGTCTTGCCAATGAAGGGTATTATGAGGTTCAGGAAGAAGGGCAAGCTGAGCCCAAAGTTTATTGGCCCCTTCGAGGTGTTGAGACGGGTTGGGGAAGTTGCCTATGAGCTTGCTTTACCCCCCAGCTTATCGGGATTTCATCCGGTTTTTCATGTATCGATGCTTCGAAAGTACCATCCCGACCTATCCCATGTGCTAGACTTCAGTACTATTCATCTGGATGAGAGTTTGGGTATGAGGAGGAGCCAATTGCCATAATTGACAGACAGGATCACCAGTTGAGGTCCAAGAGTATTTTTGCGGTGAGGGTCCAGTGGAGGGGCCAACCAGTCGAGGAGGCGACCTGGGAGTCCGAGGAGGATATGCGGAGCATATACCCTCATTTATTCAGCACTTCAGGTACTTTTCTATGTCCGTTCGAGGACGAACATTTGTTTAAGAGGTGGAGGATGTAACGACCCGATCGGTCGTTTGCCTTTTTAGAACCCCGTTCCCCCAAATAACACTCTCCGTTCTTGCTTTAACTAGTTTACAACCTGCGGGGATGGTTGGTTCGGGATTTGGAAGAGTTTGGATTGAAATATGCACATTTGACTCCTTAGGATTTTCTTAAAAGGCTAAGTTTGACTTTGGTCAACATTTTGAGCAAACGGGCCCGAATTCGTGTTTTGGCGGTTCCGAAGGGTCCGCAGGAAAATATGGGACCTGGGCGTATGCTCGGAATCAAATTCCGAGGTCCCTAGCCCGAGTAATGAATTTTTATTTGAAATTGTTAAACTGAAATTCCATGGATTTAAAGAAACTAACTAACGATTGATCACGTTAGTATCGGGCTCGTATGTTGGTTCCGAAGCCCAGTATCAGTCCAATATAACATTTAAGACTTGCCCGCAAAATTTGGTGTCAATCCGAGTAGTTTAAGGGCGTTTTGGCCCGTTAGAGGAAAATTAAGAACTTGAAGTTCATAAGTTTGATTCAATTGGTTTTAGGGGGTGATTCTTAGATTTAGCATTGTTTCGGGCGTTCTGAAGGTTCGAGTAGGTCCGTTTTGTGATTTCAGACTTGTCGGTATATTAGGGCGGGGCCCGGGAGCCTCGAGCGTCAATCGGACGAGGCTCGAGTGAAGTGGAATTTTTTTAGAAGTACTGAAGCTGCTGCTTCTGTCATAACCGCACCTGCGGTTGGTGGACCGCAGGTGCGAGACCGCAGATGCGGTCCATCTATCGCAGATGCGGCCCAGGGGAAGGCCAGGCAAAACCGCAGAAGCGGCCCTCTAAACGCAGTAGCGGCTCCGCAGAAGCGGCCAAAGGACCGCAAAAGCGGTCCCAGCTCATCTTGGCCTGTTCCGCAGGTGCGGCCATTTCCTTGCAGATGCGGGACCGCATATGCGGAAATCGCTGAAGTAGTGGGTTCATTTAATACGGGTTCCAAACCAATTTTTGACACTTTTCACTCTTCCATTGGCGATTTTGGGAGCTTTTGAGAGAAGATTCCCACCTAGCATCTTGAGGTAAGTTTATCCCATCTATCCTTAGCTTAATACTTGTATCTTAGGTAGATTAAACACTAGAATTTAGGTAAATCAAGGGGTTAGACCAAAACCTTGGGTTTTAACAAAAAATTAGATTTAACCACGAAATTTCTTATGAAACGGATTAGAAATTGTATATTATTGATCCTTAGGTTATAGAGAACAATTTCCTTCGAAAAAATTTTCGGAATCCGGGCACGTGGGCCCGGGGTCGGATTTTAGGAAACTTGTGTTAATGGTTGGAAAATTGCTTAAATAGTTAGAATTCGACTTTGTGAGCTTATATTGATTACTTCCTACCTCATTTAACTAGTTTGGGATCGTTCGGCTCCGAATTGTGGGTTTGGCGCTCGTTCTTTGTATTGGAAGTGCACTTGGAGCGAGGTGAGTCTCCTTTCTAACCTTGTAAGAGGGAATCGTCCCCATAGGTGTATTAACTGAGTAATTTGCTACTAAATGCGGGGGCTACGTATGCACTAGGTGACGAGAGTCCGTATGTAGCTACTATCATGTTAATTGTCCGGGTAGTCTAGGACCCGTATCATGCTATATTTGTGAACGTCTCTATATTTTCTCACCAATGTGATCACTTAGGATATGCTAGAAATTTGGGAAGGCATATAAGCGAACATATATACTTGTTGGACACTTGTATAAATTTATTTGGAAATAAATGCGCATTCATGTGATTCTTGATATTAATTGACATTTGTGGATCGGGCCGATCGCCTCGGTAGAAATAGATGCATCTATGGTTCGCGCCATTCGACTCTCTGGCAGTGCACAATTTATTTTTTGTTGGATCGGGCCGTCGACCTCGGCATAATGTCCGCATGAGACTTATATACATGTGAAATCTTACCCATGACTTGTTCTGCTAAATACTTGAAATGTGTATGGTTAACTATAAATTTGTTAAGGACATGACTTACTACCTCTTGCTGCATGCTATTGATTAATTGTAACTATCCTGCCTAGTAGAACATTTTATCATAATATTTGACCCTAGTAAGTGTCAAGTCGATCTCTCGTCTCTACTTTTTCGAGATTAAACGGGATACTTACTAGGTACATATTGTTTATGTACTCATACTACACTTCTGTACTTAATTGTACAGGATCTGAGGCAGGTACATCTGGCTATCAGTTTGGTGCGCACCCCTGATTCATAGCTTGAGACTTCCACGGTGAGCTGCTCCTTTCCTGTGACGTTCAACAGCTTGGTGGAGTCTTTTCCTTACTTTTGCTGTCTATTCTATCTCAGACAGTAGGATAGTTTTACTATTTTATACATTCTACTAGTTGCCCATTACTTGTGACACCAGGTCTTGGCACGCACGTTAATAGACTATCATTTTTTTTTGGGGTTGTATAACTATTTTGTCACATTATTGTCAATTTTTGATTTGACTTGAGCTTTATAAACTTCTGCACTTATTTAGGGTAAAAGTAAAAATGAGAACTAAAGTACATTTTCCGCGTTGGCTTGACTGATAATGGTATTGGGCGCCATCACGATCTATTTTCAAAAATGGGTCCTGACACTCAAGGTCTGGCATTGTCACAATCTCATTATATTAAGTCAGTACTTGAAAAATTCAAGCACTTGGGCTTTAATGTTGCAAAGACTCCAATTGACGTGAATCTTGCATTAGCAAAGAACAAAGGCCAAAGCATATCACAATTGGATTATGCTTGTGTGTTGGGTTGCTTAATGTACATTATGAATTGTACATGACCAGATATAGCTTGTGCTATAAGTAAATTGAGTCTATATACGAGCAATCCAGGTCAATCTCATTGGATGGCCATGAAACGAGCTTTGGGGTATTTAGTACATACCCAGGACTTTGCTTTGCACTATAGTAAATATCTTGCGGTCATTAAGGGATACTGTGATGTAGATTGGATCACCGGATCAACTGATTCCAAGTCCACAAGTGGATATGTATTCACCATTGGTGGAGGAGCGGTATCTTGGAAGTCGTCCAAATAAACTTGTATTGCCCGCTCTTCAATGGAAGCTGAATTCATAGCGTTAGATAAAGCCGGTGAAGAAGCTGAATGGCTCCGGAATTTCTTGGAAGATATTCCATTTTGGCCCAAACCTTTGGCACCAATATGCATATATTGCGATAGTCAAACGGCAATTGGAAGGGCTGAGAGCGTTATGTATAACGGTAAATCTCGTCATATACGACGAAGACATAGAACCGTTAGGCAATTACTCTCTAGAGGAATTATCACAATTGATTATGTAAAGTCAAGTGATAATGTGTCGGATCCACTTAAAAAAGGTCTAACTACAGAGGTAGTTGAGAAATCATCAAGGGGAATGGGACTATGGCCGAGAACAAGTCATAGTGGCGCTAATTCTACCTAGAAGACTGGAGATCCCAAGATCTAGGTTCAAGGAGATCAAACAAAGTCATTAATGACGGTTCAACATTGTCAACTAAACTTTTGGTCCATTCTCGTGATGAGACAATGTTCAGTACAAAGGATAAAACACTAAGGCTTTTTAATGATTTCTAAATTTAATACGGGGTATATCAAATAGTGTATCTACGGGATGACACGTTTAGGAATCATCTATGTAAGTGTGATGTGTTATCCGCTTCAAGGAGAACTTTGTAAGGCCAGTTCTCTACGCACTTATGAAACCAGGCGGTGTTCATGGCTAAAACGAACACAATAATGAGAACCAACGACGGTTAAGGGTTGGTTGTGTGACTTGTGGTTGTCTAGGTATACACCAAAGTTCGACGGTTCAAAGATATCAAATCTACCGATTGATCGAGTATATCCGACATAAGTTCACTACGGAAAGTTCAAAGGGAAACCTACTTATCCAGATGCAATTAATCCTTGCTTGCGAATCACACAATTTTTCATGCATACTTCCGTGATATAGCCATTCCCCATTCATGTGGGCGATTGTTGGGTTTTTAAGCACTAATGAGGCTTAAAAGAGAGTGAATGGAAACTGGAGGGAAATGAAATTTTTAAGTGAAATTTTAAGTTTTCCCCCTTGATGAAGGAACATTGTCCCATATTGGAAGAGGAAAAGGTTTTTGATGGGCATATAAGTAATTGCTCTTCTTCTAGCTCATAAAGAGTTGAGAAGAAGGCAAGCCTCGCGCCGTCGCTCGCTCGCTCGGCTCGACTTCGGCTTCAGATTCGGATTCGGATTTGGATTTGGTCAAATGATCGATTGATTGATTAATTTTTGGACCAAATTTATTTGTTAATAGTAAATATTAACAGAAATGTTATTAATATTTATTTTAATAACAGAATATTAATATTAAAATAAATATTAATATGAAATCCAATTCAGTTATCCAATTTCTAGTTTTTTGTTTTTGTAACAAAAAATTAACTACCCTTAAATTTTCCCTCTTTATTGTTGAGTAAATAGCCATTTATGTTATGGCATTTATGCTGTGGCCGTTTTGCATAAACAGCCATTCTGAAGAGTTGCACCTCTTCAGATTTCAGCCCAACTTTGGCTATAAATAAAAGACTATTCTGCTCAGAATTTTCATACGAATTTTCTGAGTTCTTCTCCTTTCTTCTGCATATTTTAACTTCAAAGAAAGCAACAGTAAGTGTGATTTGCTACCGAACTTTGTGTTCGCTGAAACACTAGGCTTGAAGTACCACTACACCAGTGTGTAATTCGTTCTATCCTGGGAGGAAATAATCCATAACCTTGGGTATTATGAGAGGATTAAATTCCTTAAGGAAACACTGTGAATTCAGTGGGCTCGAATTGGTTTTTGTTATTTCGTTTACATTTCTGTTTATGTTTTCTCCAAAATTGTTTTACAAATACAGATTACTAACAGATTTTTCTGATTCAGTGGTAGTAAAATGAGGCTGAGCCTCTCTATTTATAGCCAACAAGGCCGAGTCTCAACACGTGCAAAGGTGCCTGTTCGTTTGAAAAGGTGTCTATTCGACATGCCGCAAATTTAATACTTTTCGGCGCAAAAATATTGTAACGACCCGACCGGTCGTTTTGAGCTTTTTCACCTTGATCGCCAGTTCTCGGACATGACTTGCCCCGTGTTGTGTATTATGACTAATGAGGATCGTTGGTTTTGGTTTCCGGGAAAATTTGGAATGAATTTGAAAGAACAGTTTCAGTTGAAAGCTTTGAATTTGAAAGGTTTGACCAAGAGTTGACTTATTTGTATACGAGCTCTGATCGGAGTTTTTATGATTTGATTAGCTTCGTTAGATGATTTGTGACTTAGGAGTGTGATCGGGAGTGGTTTTGGAAGTCCGGTGTAGAATTAGGCTTGAATTGGCGAAGTTAGTATTCTGGCGAATTTCGGTTGATAGGTGAGATTTTGATCCGAGGGTCGGAATGGAATTCCGAGAGTTGCTGTAGCTTCGTTATGTGGTTTGGGATGTGTGTGCAAAATTTTCAGGTCATTCAGAGGTGTTTTGGTTGGGTTTTTGATCAAATGCGTGTTTCGGAAGTTTTAGAAGAACTTAGGCTTGAATCCGATGTAATTTGATGGTTTTGGTGTTGTTTGAGGTGTTTCGATGATAGGAGCAAGTTGGAATGATGTTTTAGGATGCGTTGATGCTTTTGGTTGAGGTCCCGGGGGCCTCGGGGTGATTTCGGATGGCTATCCGGATGAATTTTTGGACTTGTGTATTGCAGAAATTTCTGGTTCTGGTATTTCCGCATCTGCGGAATTGGGACCGCAGATGCGGGAAGGAGGATCACAGGTGTGAGTTTTCTTGGAAGGTTGGTTTTTCGCAGATGCGGGCGTGGAGCCGCATCTGCGGTGTCGCAGATGCGGCGATGGCATCGCAGATGCGGATTTTAGGCATGTGGGAATTTCTGCAGAAGCGGATGGTAGCCGCAGATGCGGAAGCCGCAGATGCGGATTTGCGACCGCAGAAGCGGTCTTGGCTTAAGTGAATGGCCGCAGAAGCGAAAGAATTCCGCAGATGCGGTGCTTGGATCGCAGATGCGAAAAATGTCTGGGCAGAAGGGTTTTAAAGTTTCATTTTGTTCCGCGAGCTAAGCTATTTTTCCACCATTTTTGACCATCCTTGGGAGCTTTAGGACGGGAATTGAGGAGGGCTTCGACTGGGATTAATTGGAGGTGAGTCCTATGATCTAAAAACATGATTTAATTGTGGAATTTATCCTGAAATTCATGGAAACTTAACAAAAAGAGGAAGAACTAGGGCTTGAGTTTTTGATATTTCAAATTGGGATTTGATGGGTCATTTGAGCTCGGATTTGAGAGTTCTTGGTATGTATGAACTCGTGAGGAGATAAGGAATCCGTTGATGTAAATTTCTGAGTTTCGAAAAGTGGGCCCGGGGCTCGGGTTTTGCTAATTTCGGGATTTTTGATATTTCTCGATTGTTTTCGCTTGGGCTTTGTTCCCTTAGCATATTGTGATGTATTCGTTCTGATTTTGGATAGATTCGACGCGCGTGGAGGTCGATTTGAGGGGCCAAGGCATCGTGAGCTGGAGATTTCGCCGGTTCGAGGTGAGTAATGATAGTAAATGATGCCCTGAGGGTTTGAAACCCCGGATTTGCACAACGTAGTGCTATATTGAGGTGAAACACGCGCTTAATAACGAGCGCAGGGTTGTTTACTGTTGGGGATTGTGACTTGGTCCGTCCTGATTGATATTTTTACCGCGTATTTGATTGAAATGTGTTTGTTATCAACATGACTTGGGCTTATTGCCATATTTTGGGCTTCATGCCGACTACTTGGATCCTTCGTGGACTTTTATCACCTTTTCCTCACTATTTTGATATATTACTTGAACTCAGTCCTGTTGATTAATACTGTTTTGCAAACTCAGCCACTTTTAATTGAATTTTGAGATTTATATGATATTTCCAATGTTGTTTGGGCTGAGCACTACTGTTGTACTGATGCTTGAGAGGCTTGTGATGATATCTGGACTGAGTGAGGCCGAGGGCCATATGTGAGGATATGGTGAGTGATATGAGGCTTTCAGGCCTTGTGAGTGATGTGAGGAGGCTTTCAGGCCTTGTGAGTGTTTTGAGGAGGCTTTCAGGCCTTGTGAGTGATGTGAGGAGGCTTTCATGCCTTACGAGTGATGTGAGAAGGCTTTCAGGACTTATGTTGATATAGCGCTTTGGCCGTAAGGGGCCCCTCCAGAGTCTGCACACCCACAGTGAGCGCGGGTACCCATATGATCTGAGAGTGAGCCCGAGGGGCTGATACTATGCTGAGTGACTGAGAGTGAGCCCGAGGGGCTGATACTGTGCTGAGTGATTGATACTGAGCCCGAGGGGCTGATACTGTTCTGAGTGATTGATACTGGGCCCGAGGGGCAGATTACTACTCACTAGTTACTTGTTGTTTTACCTGATTTACCTGTTTTTAAAAGGAGATTTCATTTGATTCTTTACGGTTTTTATGCTTTAAGTAATTTACTGCCTGATATAGAATTGCCTTGTGCATTTATGTATTTTCATGCTTTCAGCCATTATTTATTGTTATTACTCACTGAGTTGGAGTACTCACTTTACTCCCTGCACCTTGTGTGCAGATACATGTATTTATTCACCCGGTATCGGGTATTGGCTGTGTGAAGGCAGAGCTGTAGGAGTTTTGCGAGGTGACTGCCAGCGTTCGCAGCACCGTTTTCTCTCCCTGTTGTTCATTATTCCTGTTCAGCGTATTTTTAGACTTTGTAGATGTAATTACACTCTTACAGATGCTCGTGACTTGTGACACCCCGGTTTGGGCTGTGTTTGGGTTGTACTTCCGCTAAGTAATGTTATTGAATCACCTTTAAAATTGATTATTTACGTTTATCTAATTTTGAAAAAGGCAATTTAGGTTGGTTGGCTGGCCTTGTCTTCACGAGAGGTGCCATCACGACCGGAGCGGGGTTTGGATCGTGACAAGTTGGTATCAGAGCCTAGGTTACTAGGTCTCACGAGTCATGAGCAGGTTTAGTAGAGTCTCGCGGATCGGTACGGAGACATCTGTATTTATCCTCGTGAGGCTGCGGAACCTTTAGGAAAACTTCATATTCTTGGAATTCTTATCGTGCGTCCTTGATTCAGCTTGAAATGTAACTCTTGAAATTCCTCCCACGCGTTCGTATGCGCACATGAGCGCTCAGTATCAGATGTGCCTTGATGGCCTGTGATTTCCCCGATCGAGGAGCGAGACGTGATCTCTATGAGTTATAGTGGGCCAGTCTGGAGGACTTGAGGCCGGATCTTTGCCTATGGCTTGAGCACCGAGGTGCTGGTTGTGTGAGCAAGTATTTTGAACTTTTATGTGCGGTAGTGTCCCCGTTAGTGGAAGTGACGGTCGTGGCTATGTGATGAGTATGTTAGTACTGCGAGATGTATCTATATGACGTGGGAGTGATGAGAAAGGCCTGATGAAGGATAGAGGAACTATTAGGTGCTGGAATTCCATCTTGATTTGAGGTATAGTCCCGAGTGATGGGCGTATGAAGGATCTTTTCATGTTCCCCAGTTGATGGTGAAGTAAATTTCATATTGCGGGATGAGTTCAGACTCAGGAAGACTAAGTGACGGTGTAATGTGTATGACGGTGGAAGGTATACAGAAGTGTTATATTGAGGCGGAGCAGGTGGGTTATCTCCTGC
>NW_017670631.1:347216-397233 GCF_001879085.1 Nicotiana attenuata
GGCACCGTATCGTATGGCTCCGGTAGGAGTTGTAGTAGTGGAAGGAGCAGCTTCAGGCTTCCTTGATAATGAGTTCGTTGGCAGGCCAATATGGATGCGTGTTCTAGCTTGAGTCGGCTTGGTTGGCCCCGAATGGTATTGTGAGGGATAGGTTGATTCGATCGTTATTGAGCTTGTTAGTGATATGGGGAGATCTATGGGTTGCTTTTCTGTGTTGTGAGATATTACGATTTGTTGGTCATGGGCACATATGGTGCGGCCCGAGTGTTTGCTCATTTTTCATATTCTTTGAGAGAAGATTTTCATACCAAATCATTGGGTAAGTGTCTCTAATCAATTTTCAACTATATTTTGTGATTATATCATAGATTTAACATCAAATTCATGAGAATCTAAAGGAAAATTTGGGGAAAATTGTGAAACCTTTCAAAAATGTAAAATGATGATTTGAAGGACCAAATGGTACCGGAATTTGATAAATTTTTATGGGTGAACTCGTATCGGAATGGGTATTCGGTTTCGGTAAATTTTGTCGGAATCCAAGGTGCAGGCCCGGGAGTTGACTTTTGTTGACGTTTTGCAAATTGTATAGAATCATAGCTTTATAATTGAAAACGTTTTCTCTTGTATTGTTTGATGTATTCAAGTCATTTTTGGCTAGNATTTGCTTTGGTTTCAGGCATCAAATTATGTGTGGTTGTCAATTTCGGGCATAGTGACTTGAGGTGTCTCATGTGGAGCAGTGTTTGGATAGGATCGTGCATTGCAGCGAGGCTATGTGGAGATATGACCTTGCGGGTTAGATTTGTGTGTTCTATTCTATGATGGGAGACGGGTTCTCAACCTTGTGTTGTGGTGGTACTGGTGAGCTTGTGGTACAGCTCTTTCATTTGAACCATTTTCATGATTTGAGTGTGTTCGAACCGTTGCATATTGGTGCGCGTATTATGCTAGTTGTGGCTTAGGCCTCTATTGACGTGTCATGTCACCAGAGTGGTGTGTTGGATTAGAGGAGATCGTGGGGATCATTAATAAATACGAACGGATTCGATTTCAGCATGTTGGAAGGTTAACGTCGAGGTTCGGCTCGAAAATTTGTTATGGTAATTGCCAGAGGAGAAATGGCTTCATGAATGGTTGATCTGGGAAATAGTTATGGTTTATTGCGTGTTTCATTTATCGTTGGCAGTATATGAAAGTGTTGGAAATGAGGCTTTAGCTAATAAGAGGTTTTCTATCGGTATTTGGTTGTTGTAGGCAGCTGTTGTGAATGGAAGTTATCGCTGCATGTGTTTGAGTTATGTGGTATATCATATGATTGCACCTGAGGTTGCAGGCATGGGCTATTACAGCTGGTTCGGGACTATTCAGAGTATAGGTGTGAGGTTCTGATCGTATTGATGGTTTCAGAAGTGAAAGTGTGGTTCTCGGGTTTATAGATTAGGATAGATTGTGAAAATTTTAGCTACGTCGTGTTATCGGACCTATATGAGATAGGGTGACGTGGGATCACCCCCGGGTATATGCTTGGTAAGGTTATTCAGCTATTGGTTGGGTTTTTGATCAAATGCGTGTTTCGGAAGTTTTAGAAGAACTTAGGCTTGAATCCGATGTAATTTGATGGTTTTGGTATTGTTTGAGGTGTTTTGATGATTGGAGCAAGTTTGAATGATGTTTTACGATGCGTTGATGCTTTTGGTTGAGGTCCCGGGGGCCTCGGGGTGATTTCGGATGTCTATCGGGATGAATTTTTGGACTTGTGTATTGCAGAAATTTCTGGTTCTGGTATTTCCACATCTGCGGAATTGGGACCGCAGATGCGGTCTCGCAGATGCGGGAAGGAGGATCGCAGGTGCGAGTTTTCTTGGAAGGTTGGTTTTTTGCAGATGCGGGCGTGGAGCCGCATCTGCGGTGTCGTAGATGCGGCGATAGCGTCGCAGATGCGGATTTTAGGCATGTGGGAATTTCCGCAGAAGCGGATGGTAGCCGCAGATTTGGAAGCCGCAGATGCGGATTTGCGACCGCAGAAGCGGTCTTGGCTTAAGTGAATAGCCGCAGAAGCGAAAGAATTCCGCAGAAGCGGAAACCGCAGATGCGGTGCTTGGATCGCAGATGCGAAAAATGTCTGGGCAGAAGGGTTTTAAAGTTTCATTTTGTTCCGCAAGCTAAGCTATTTTTCCACCATTTTTGAGCATCCTTGGGAGCTTTTGGACGGGAATCGAAGAGGGCTTCGACTGGGACTGATTGGAGGTGAGTCCTATGATCTAAAAACATGATTTAATTGTGGAATTTATCCTGAAATTCATGGAAACTTAGCAAAAAGGGGAAGAACTAGGGCTTGAGTTTTTGATATTTCAAATTGGGATTTGATGGGTCATTTGAGCTCGGATTTGAGAGTCCTTGGTATGTATGAACTCGTGAGGAGATAAGGAATCCGTTGATGTGAAAATTTCTGAGTTTCGAGAAGTGGGCCCGGGGCTCGGGTTTTGCTAATTTCGGGATTTTTGATATTTCTCGATTGTTTTCGCTTGGGCTTTGTTCCCTTAGCATATTGTGATGTATTCATTCTGATTTTTAGATTCGACGCGCGTGGAGGTCGATTTGAGGGGGCAAGGCGTCGCGAGCTGGAGATTTCGCCGGTTCGAGGTGAGTAATGATAGTAAATGATGTCCTGAGGGTTTGAAACCCCGGATTTGCACAACGTAGTGCTATATTGAGGTGATACACGCGCTTAATGACGAGCGCGGGGTTGTTTACTGCTGGAGATTGTGACTTGGTCCGTCCCCATTGTATTTTTACCGCGTATTTGACTGAAATGTGTTTGTAATCAACATGACTTGGGCTTATTGCCATATTTTGGGCTTCGTGCCGACTACTTGGATCCTTCGTGGACTTTTATCACCTTTTTCTCACTATTTTGATATATTACTTGAACTCAGTCCTGTTGATTAATACTGTTTTACAAACTCAGCCACTTTTAATTGAATTTTGAGATTTAAATGATATTTCCAATGTTGTTTGGGCTGAGCACTACTGTTTTACTGATGCCTGAGAGGCTTGTGATGATATCTGGACTGAGTGAGGCCGAGGGCCATATGTGAGGATATGGTGAGTGATATGAGGCTTTCAGGCCTTGTGAGTGATGTGAGGAGGCTTTCAGGCCTTGTGAGTGTTTTGAGGAGGCTTTCAGGCCTTGTGAGTGATGTGACGAGGCTTTCAGGCCTTACGAGTGATGTGAGAAGGCTTTCAGGCCTTATGTTGATATAGCGCTTGGGCCGTAAGGGGCCCCTCCAGAGTCTGCACACCCACAGTGAGCGCGGGTACCCATATGATCTGAGAGTGAGCCCGAGGGACTGATACTATGCTGAGTGACTGAGAGTGAGACCGAGGGGCTGATACTGTGCTGAGTGATTGATACTGAGCCCGAGGGGCTGATACTGTTCTGAGTGATTGATACTGGGCCCGAGGGGCAGATTACTACTCACTAGCTACTTGTTGTTTTACCTGATTTACCTATTTTTGAAAGGAGATTTCATTTGATTCTTTACGGTTTTAATGCTTTAAGTAATTTACTACCTGATATAGAATTGCCTTGTGCATTTATGTGTTTTCATGCTTTCAGCCATTATTTATTGTTATTACTCACTGAGTTGGAGTACTCACTTTACTCCCTGCACCTTGTGTGCAGATGCAGGTATTTATTCACCCGGTATCGGGTATTTGCTGTGTGAAGGCAGAGCTGTAGGAATTTTGCGAGGTGACTGCCAGCGTTGGCAGCACCGTTTTCTCTCCCTGTTGTTCGTTATTCCTGTTCAGTGTATTTTTATGCTTTGTAGATGTAATTACACTCTTATAGATGCTCGTGACTTGTGACACCCCGGTTTGGGCTGTGTTTGGGTTGTACTTCCGCTAAGTAATGTTATTGAATCACCTTTAAAATTGATTATTCACGTTTATCTAATTTTGAAAAAGGCAATTTAGGTTGGTTGGCTAGCCTTGTCTTCACGAGAGGCGCCATCACGACCAGAGCGGGGTTTGGGTCGTGACAAATATTAGGAAAGGAAATATTGTAGAGTTAATACCCTAATACCCGCCTAAGCTATACAACCTTTGACAGTTGCCTACCTAACTATCGCTTGTCCCCGAAAACCCCCTAAACTATATCCCCCTTCATAATAAATCCCCCTCACCGCTCTCTTACTGGCGCATATAATACACTCTGTAAATTATTTTTTAAATCTGCCATGTGGCAATCTACATGGATATTTGTTTAGTTTAATCTAAATAATAGACGTAATTAAGATTGTAATACTCTTTATTATATCATTGTAAAAAAATTATATGGTAAAAATAAAAAGGGGGCTAAGGCTAAAACTAGTGGGTCAATTATAAAAAACTCATTTTCTCTTTGCTCTCATCGATGACTTTGCTATCATCGGAGAATGGCTACACTAATCTCTCCGTAGAGATTTTCTCCATTAATCTTTGTTCTAACCTCGATTACTTTGTCTATTTTTGCTTCTGTTTGAAAATCGGGATAAAAACTAGGATTTCTGCTCCTAAATTGGTATAGAAGATTAGGGTTTTGACAGACCTAAATTCTATTTTTATTAAAAGGAGATACCTAAATTGTTAAAGAAGATAGCTGCACACAGGTCTTTTTTCTTTTGTCCCCTAATTTCTTGAAAATGTGTTCCTTCTTCCAAATAAATTTAGGTAAGAAATGAATGATGGATAAAGCGATAAAGATAAGAAATAAACTAAGAAATAATAAGAGAGAGAGAGAATTTCAGATGGATTCAAATGAAGATATGGAGAAGAAAGGTAAAAAATGAGGAAGGAAGGTGAAATATAAGGCAAAATGCCTTAATACCCTCCTAAACTTGTCGCGAATTATTAGTTTCCTCCCCAAATTATTTCGCATTTGAATTACCTCCCTAAAAACTAGGCTAAGGGGAATTTAAAAACCCCTCGGGTTGCCACATGGAACAAGAAGTGATCTCAAATAGTCTTTGGCCCGTGAGGGTGGATAAAAATGGCCACCTAATCAGCTCTAACGGTAAAAAAGGTCTAATCAACATTTTCCTTTTATTTTTCATATTTCTAACGGCTATTCCTTCATTTCTTCCTCTTTATAAGTTCCTCCATTAAAGCATAATCATTTCTTTTCTTTTTGTGTAATTCTAGATTTTCTTCTTTAATTGTTAAAGTTCTTAGTGATATTCTTGGTTTCCATCCCAGTTTTCTTCAAGACATTGAAGATGAGCCCACTTTGTAAATGTGGATATCCATCACATTTTAAAATTTCGTGGTCAAATGATAATCCGGGAAGAAGATTTTTTGGTTGTAAAAAGTATAAGGTATGATAAAGTAATGTTTAAAAGGTTTAAATTGATTTATAAACCACTGAAAAGGCTTGACGACTGGAGAAGAAACCACAAATGATCATAAATACATCACAATTGAAATCTTATTCTACTCTATTGGAAAAAACTGAGATAGATTAAACCACAAAACCAATAACATAGGTTCAACAACTCACCATAAATCGATTATCAGATATTTAGAAATTGAAAACAAAAATTTCAATGTAAATCGAAGTGACATGGGAGAGGCATTTGAGAAATTTTTTGACACAGAGAGAGAGAAGGGTTTAGAGAAAAATGAAAGGAAAAATGTTTTACTTCTAACATTTTGCCAACCTTTTACCTTTTCTTCATTTTTATCTTTAGTTATTAGTATAAAAATTTAATATCATTTTATTTGGCCTACGTGGAGTACAAATCAGAAATATTGTCCAGATGTATCGCGCGTGCATACACTTTACTAGGTGTATGAGATCCGAAGGGGGGGGGGGTTAAATTAACTTATTCTAGTGTAGAAGAGGGGGGGGGGGATCCGAGATAGGTTGGAGAGGAAACTAAATAATTTGCGACAAGTTTAGGGGGGTATTAAGGCATTTTGCCGAAATATAAAGAAAAGAAAGAGAGAATAAAAATAAATATAAATTTTTAAAAAAGAATGGCTAATTAGTTGTTAGACAATGTCAGATGGGCCATTTTAATGTCTTTTTTTTCAACCTTTACGCGTTCTTTGGTGATTTGTTACACACATTATGCCACATAAGCGACGAAGGGGTTTTATTATAAAGGGGGATATAGTTCAGGGGGTTTTCGAGGACATGCGATAGTTTAGGTAGGCAACTAACAAAAGTTGTATAGTTTACGCGGGGTTTAGGGTATTAACTCGACATCAAATGACGAAAATGGAAAATAAATTTGGTCCAAAAAAGACCTAGAGAGCTCGGTTTGTGGTGACTTTTCGAGAGATTTTCATGGAAATCATCGGGGTGAGTGATTCTAATTCGGTTTTGGCTATATTAGATGAATCCATCGTTATTTTTGTCATTTAATTAGTGATTTGAGTCAGAAAATTTGGGGAAAATTATGAAACTTATGGGATCTGAAAGGCAATTTGAAGTCGGATTTGAGTAATTCTTGTATGGTTGGACTCGTTATCGAATGGGTGTTTGGATTTTGTAAGTTTGGTCGGGTTCCGAGACGCAAGCCCAGAGTTGACTTTTTGAGTTGACATTTTGTTTCTCCAAATCCGAAGCCGAAGCCGAGCGACGACGACGACGACGACGACGACGATGACGACGTGAGACATGCTCTCTTCTCAACTCTTTAAGATATAGAAGAAGTGATTCTATATATAAACACAAGAATTTTTCCTCTTCCTATCTAATGAGGGAAAAAGTTCCCTTTGTAGTAAAAGGGACTGATTCAAAATTTCGTTTCCCTCCATTTCTTTTCACGTCATTTTTCATTCACCCATCTTTTATGTTAATTAATAAAACCCAACAAACTAGAAACATAATTAAGAACAAATAGAATCTCACTTGTGTGCAAAAAAGGGTTCAGCCATCTGGTTTAGACTACCAGATGATTATCCTAATGGTTTAGTAAATCTACCTAGCCCCTGATTTAATGATAGTTTCCGGAATGATCTGTTTATATTAAAGAGTTGAAGCAGTTTCTCTTGTGATTCCCCTCGCACTATCTAGGAAGTGTTGGGTTTTGCTTCTTCTAAAAGGTGTTGTTTGACCAAAAAGTATAATATTCTTTGTTAAACTAATTAAAAATAACTAAGGTGAAAGGTGAATCCTAGTCAAGCATAATAATTCTTAGATCTAGCTTAAAATTAAATGATACCGTTTACTTCGCGCTCAGAATCGTGTATTCAGTCATTAAATGTGCACTGTAGAGAGTAATGACGAATGAGTTATGAGCAATAAATATGGAAAATGACAATAAATGTAAATAGGAAGAACAATTCACCCAAATATCAAATGATGTGGAAGATTCTTCCTTCTGACAACGTAATATGACAATAAACAAGAATATGAACAATGCTTTCTTGGACCATGTGAGTGAAAGGGAAGAATAATCGATAAAATTAATCACTATGAAAAGGTGAAGTTTGTATTTTCTCTCAAAAGTCAACTTCTTACAATAGTTCTCTCAGAATCAATCTTACGTGCCCCCCTTCTCTCATGTTTTTCTCTTTATATGTGATGTTCTCTAAAAACCTTAAAAAAGTACAACAAAAGGAATATTCTCTTGGATATTCCCATATCTAGTCCGAAGACTACACTAGCCTTTATTCCTACTCCTCGCTATTCGACCTCAGCTTCAATGGATTGCTCAGTGACTGCTCGTTGCTGGGCTTCAGTCGACCTCGACGTTGCTGCCCAACTCGAAACACCGTATTCTCACTTAACGACCTTCCCACGCCTGATTTTCTAAGTCCGATTTTGACCCACACAGTTAGTCCCTCCGCTTGTCGAGGTCGCCTTCTGGTCGGCCTCGATGAGCAGACTTTATCAGTTGGCAACTTAGGAAAAGCTTTTTAGCATGGTGATCGAGTAGTGGTGTTCGCAGCCGAAGTGATGATGTGTTGTTTTGAGAGTCGTTGGTCACGAGGCTGGTGCATGGTGATGTCATGACGCATGCATCATCATTGCATATCTTTTCGATGCGTTGCCTCGTTCTTTGAGTTCTTGTCGTTTCGATTCTCTGGTCACTGGTGGTTTCTTGCATCGATTAGAATGCCTTTGATGTCTATAAATATAAAGGGGAAAACTTCTCAAAGAAACTTTTGCATTCTTCTAGTTTCTTCAACCCTGCACTTGCTCTCTTTTCCCCTTCTTGTGTTCTTGCTTCCTGCAACAACTCTTTTTCTGTCCCCTCGTATACACATCATCAGAAAATGGCTATCGTGGCCCCCAACGCTGAGATAATTTCTGACCCTACTCCATTATCGGTGGCCATTCCTTCTGGTGGCGGAGAATGAGCAGTGGTAGAGGATGAAAGCTTTCCTACTATGGAGGAGATCATTCCCCATAAACCTACTTTTAGGTCTGACTTGTCTAAGGAACCCACCCTTGAACTGGAGTCTGCGAAGTCGGAGATGGAGGCGAAACACCTTGTCTCCCTTAGGGCCAAATACGACATTCCAGCCCACGTTGACCTGGTTCCGGCTGGAGACGACGTGATTCAAGTTCACAGGCCTCGGTTTTATGCATTCTACGCCAACCCGTTCCATATAGGCTATTCTCTTTCTCTTCCTCCTTTGACGGAGGAGTTTTGCCGCTACTATCGTATCTGCCTGACACAGCTCTCTCCCTACCTTTACAAGATCTTCCTTATGTTGGGGAAGTTTGCGGAGCTCGCCGACTGCGAAGTCTATATCCGCCATCTTCTGCATCTCTTCGGGTCGAGCTTCCATAGGGATACGATAATTCACCTACGCCACCGCGGAACCAAAACCGAGCACGTGGTGGCGAACCCTAGCGACTTTCCTGAATAATGGAATTTTGCTCGTAAGTATTGTTATTTGAAGTACTTTCTTCCCTTCTTCATGATTCGTGACCTGTTACGTCATTTTCCCCTTTGAAGCAAAGAGGCACCCCCATCTTTGGTTGCCGATATCAGTGATTGGATAGTCTATGTTTTTCCTCACACCGTAGGAATCCGTGACTAGGCGTCCTTCAACAAGAGATTCGGGCTCAAGCCCTCGATTGGTAAGTCGGGTTTCGCCCTTATAACTATTTCGCTTTTGTTATGGTCTTTTTTTTGTTGCCGTTTACGATTTTCCTTTGATGCTATGTTACAGAACTTCTAAGAAGGTGAAGGCTCCTGTCCCCGCATTTTGTCAGGCGGTTGCTTCGGCTGGGATGCAGTTCGTTTTGGCTGAGTCTGTGCAAAATACTTCTTCCTAGACTCCGGTATTAACCGAGCCTGGTCGTCAGATGACCACTCTGTCAGTGGAGATCCCAACTTTCTCGGCGGTTCATTTAGTGGATGAATCTTTCCCTGGAGAGGAGGAAGCAGCTCCATTGAAGAGGCGACGAGTGAAAGGCTGTGGTCGCACCTGAACGGGCCATGATCGTGGATGTGGAGGCGACGTGCACTTCAGCCATGGGGTCTGCTCTCCCACTGGAGATTATCGTGGAAGCTAGACCGTTGGAGACGGCGGAGGCAGCTGCGAAAATGGAAACACCGGGAGCAACCGAGCTTGGCTAATTTTCTGCTGGTGGTAGAGGAAAAATAGTCGCCGTGGAGGATGATGGGTCTGGTTTTGATATCGACCCCGAGGAGGTACGGGCTTTCGAGGAGAGATTTACTCGAGTGGAGGTGAGGATCAAAGGGTCCACCCGAAATATTGTCATCCCCGTGGATTTTAACTTGTTGGTCAACTCGTAGAGCGTGGTTCCACCTTTGGCCCCTCTATGCTCGGAGCCCGAGAACAGGACCTTGCAGACGCTGAAGGATACGGACCTGTCGTTAGGCATTTTTGGGATGGCCCTGCGAGTAAGTCCCCTTTTAGAATTTCAATTTCTTCTTCCTTTTATGTTGTTTGACTTTGTTGACCCCTTTTCATCTTTTTATCAGACCCTCATCTTGGAGATTGAGAGTGCCCATCGGGAGGAGAAGAGGACGAGACTCTACAAAAAGATGGTCGAAATACAGAGAGTACCATACCAAGCACAAATCCTTGGTCCATATGCTTGGTGAGGACACTTTGTTCCCAACCCTCCATGACGATCTGAGGGAGAAGAATGAGGAGTTGAAGGACAAGGATGATGAGTTGAAGGAGAAGGATGATGAGCTCATGAGGATTATTGGCAGGTGCAGCGAGCTTGAAGAGACGTTAAGGACCAAGAACAATGAGCTCGAGGTGAGCAAGGGGGTCATGGTTGAGTGCGTCGACCTCCAAGCTCAGGTGACGTCTTTATGGGTCGAGCTTGAGCAGAGCGCAACTGTAGTTAACGGCTTAAGGGACGAGCTGGCTGCCAAAGCTACGGAGTTGGAGCAACTTGAGAGAGCTAGATCGGCTGCTGTCGTAGAGGCGGTGGCATTAGCGGGCACCCTCCGCGTCTTTAGATCAGAGCGGGCTAGTGAAGCAGAGACCTTTGCTCTTAAAGAGGCGAGGCGCGAAGAGCGGATAGGGGGACAGGAAGGAGACCTTCAGGATTTGAACGAGCAGATATTGTCCTTAATGCCGAGAAAGCGCAGCAGCATGCTCAACTGTATACCTCCTATGTTTCTACTTATCCTAATGTCCCATAAGACTTGTACGAGAAGTGGGTCCATGCTGAGACTCATCTTGACATAGAGAGAGGTTTGACAGCGGCCGGGAAAGCCTCTGAGGTGGAGTTTGAGGATGCTCATGTTAAGGCACGTGCAGCTCGTACCGCTTGCGGCTATAACCCTGACACGCTCGGGATGGACAATGACGAGGAAGATTTGGACGAGATTGAGCCAGATGCTTGGTACGAAGACGAGTACTTAAATGGCGAGGGTGGAGATGGTGTTGCTGGGCCGGGCGGTGAAGGTGGCGATGGCGATGGTGCAGGCGGAGATGATGCAGTCTTTTTGATTTTCTTGTACTTAGTTTCTTGCTTTTTTCTCTTTTTCTTTTTTTGGAAGGGGGTCTTTTTGGCCCTTTGTAAGATATTTTCTATTTTGGAATGGAATGACTATTGTCTTTTTGCTGTATGTTTTTGGCTCTTTTCATCTTTCTTCGTATACTTTTTCCTCTGTAAGAATTCCTGACTTAGTTGACACGACCGAGGTCGAATGTCAATTAACTTGAGCGAGGTCGAACGCTGGTTGATTCGAACAAGGTCGAATGTTAATAAATTTCGAACGAAGTTGAATGTTAATGAATTCGAACGGAGTCGAATCTGAGGTGATTCGAGCGAGGTCGAATGTGAGTAAATTCGAACGAGGTCGAATGTGAATCGATTCGAGCGAGGTCGAATGTGAATCGATTCGAGCGAGGTTGAATGTTTGACTCTTTAAGTGATTCGAATGAGGTCGAAGGTAAATAAACTCGAGCGAGGTCGAATGTGAGTCGATTCGAGCGAGGTCGAAGGTTTGACTCTTTAAGTGATTCGAACGAGGTCGAATGTAAATAAATTCGAGCGAGGTCGAATGTAAATAAATTCGAGCGAGGTCGAATGTGAGTCGATTCGAGCGAGCTCGTTGAATGTTTGACTCTTAAGATATTCGAACGAGGTCGAATGCGAGTCGATTCGAACGATATCGAATGTTTGACTCTTAAGTGATTCGAACGAGGTCGAATGTAAATAAATTCGAGCGAGGTAGAATGTGAGTAGATTCGAGCGAGGTCGAATGTTTGACTCTTTAAGTGATGCGAACGAGATCGAATGTAAATAAATTCGAATGAGGTCGAATGTGAGGTGATTCGAATGAGGTCGAATGTTTGACTCTTGGCGTAATGTATGAACTTGGTGGAGATGAAAAACTCATGTGTTTGCATATTTCGCTTTTTTTATACATTCATTGGAGAGGTTTACATACATCGGAGAAGTTTACATACGTTGAATCTTGCATGTTTTTCTGAAGTCCCAGTCTATCTATCTAGTCCCTTCATTGGTCGACCTGGAAAAGTAGTTGATAGGTCGAGCGACATATACTTAAACTTCGAGACACTCTCTTTATTGCCTCGTTAAAAACCTCCCCGAGAAAACCGAATTGGGAAAAAACTTGTGTAAGGGAAAAAAGAGTACGACTCGGGAAATTTTCCTTCCATTGTTTCCAGCTGGAATGACCCTTTGCTTGTTGCCGCCGTGATTTTGTATTGGCCATTGATCGTGGCCAACTCCACACTACTATTTAAGTAGCAAGAGAGGGTCGGAGCAGCTTTTACCCGATTTAGGGTCGGGTTCGATATCCACAGAGAGCTAGAATTTGGAATCGAGTATCTATCTAGTGTAGAATTGTGTATGTGTTCTTAATTACACTTCTATTCATTTTTGGGGTTTTTTGTTTACTTCTACTATTATCAAACTACAAATGGTAATTGCAACTAAATTATGCTAAGAGTTATAATGCTACGAGTTGTTCAAATAAGTTTAAAAGGCACTAGGGTAGTTGTGAGCACGTGATTTTTGCCCTATATGAATTACTCCCATAAATTCAAAACAAAACAACTTCTTCTAGTGTTTGCAGTTTTGTGGATTTTTGACATTGTCTGTTAATTGTTTGCATTTTTGTCTGTGTATTTTAATCAATAAAAAATATATAATTTATACTGCATTTGCATTTAGGGTTTAACTTTGTTTTTTTTAAAATTAATTGTTAAACTAGTGTTTTGCAAAATTGGAAAATCACAAAAAATGATTTATTTTGGCATTGTTTAATTTTTAGCTTGGAATTTTGTTAGTTTTCCTTTAATTTGGTATTTAATTAGTTATGACAATTTTTAGAGTTAATTAATGTAAGTTGGTAGGATAATTTGGGTTAGAAATTAAGTTAGGTTTTATTTTTGTTTTCAAAAGAAAAGAAATTAAAAAGAAAGTTGAAAAGAAAAAGGGGGAAAGGAAATAAAATGAAAAGAAGAGGAAATTGGGCCAGTTTTGAATTAAACAACTAGCCCAAACGGACCAACAGACCAGGCCCGGTTCGCCCCAACCCGGTCCAGCCCCCACTCTTTTAAAACGACACCGTTTCCTCGCATTGATCTGGACCGTTAATCTCACCTCATCCAATGGTCCGGAACTGGATCAACACATACTATATAAGTGTCCTAATCCCCCTCACCTCCCCCCATCGTCTCTCCCGTTCACCCCTCCTCAGAGACCAAACGTAAACCCTAGCCGCCACCCTGCCCCACCGCGTCGAAGCCCGGCGGCGCGGCCCTAAACCGCCGCTAATCTTTACCAAATCAACACCCCTGAACCCCCTTCTTCACCCCATCCCAAATCCTCAATCACCCCTCCTCAAATCCCACCGGAACGCCCTAAATTTTGGAAACCCTAGAGTCGCCCTAACTTTCTCCCGGCGACGCCTCCACCAAACAGCCCCAAATTTACACCATGAAGCCCCCTCACCTCCCTCATATCAAATCCACAAAGGTTTTCCCTCAAGTCACCCCCAAGTTCTTCAAATCTGTTTTTTGAAAGAAAGCTGTAAAGTCCATAAAGTCTAAATCAGCGGGATTATTGACGATGTTTGACTATAATAGGCCTTATTCGTGTGTTTTCACATGAAACACACGATTAAGGGGCTATTCCAGTCGAGGATTCGAGGTAGCTTATCAGAGTTTTAGCGAATTTATTCCGGGTCAGTTCTAGGTATCATCCCTGTTCGTTTTTGGTTGTGCACATATTTTGCTTTGCTTTTCTGCTTCATCTCCTTTCTTTGGATTTTGTTGTTTTGAGTTTTCTGATTATGCATGCTTGGTCAAGTTGTGAGTCCTTCTTATTTGACTAATGTGTTTAAACAATTTGGTTAATTGGTAGTAAGTTGGTTTAGGATGTAATTGTGATATTGCGGATTTTTTTAAGAATCAAAATTGTTAGAATAATTTTATTGAGGCTTGGACAGAGTTGAAGTGGAATGTTCATCTGGGCTGGTTCGGGATCAGCCTTGGGCTCTTTGAGTCATTCATGACCAATTCAAAGAGCCCAGTTGTTTTGAGCCCGGGTTCCATTGGGGTCAGGGGTTAATTTCAGGGTCATTAAAGGGTAGTATAGGTAATCCACTCAGGGAATCTTTCATAACAGACTTAGAAGCTTCTAGTGTGGGGTGGGAATGTTATTTTTTGGTTTTTGGGTAGCATTACTTGGTTTACAAGTCAAGATTCTAGGGACTCTTAAGCTAAAAAATAATTCAGAAGGGACTAAAGAGGGAAATCTGTGTCTTTATTGTTGCCCTACTTGCTTGCCTATAAAGGCATTGTCTCTTGCCTTGATAGGCAGAATTTAGAGAATTAAGAGCTAGAAAATCCAAAAAAAAAACTTCAGACGGGAAAAAGATCAAAAGAATTACTATTCCATTAGATTTTTCTGAAATTCTTGAAGGTTTTTTGACCACTGGAATATATCTTTAAATAATCCAAGGTTCAAAAATGATTTGAATTTGTTGGTTTTCAAATGTTTGGTTCAAATTTTGGCTGCCTTTTGGTTATTGGGTATCATTTGATCCTTCTGCTGGTCGAATTGGTTATAAAACTGATTTTCTTTGGTTATCCTGGGTTTTGAGAGCTGAAAAAGAGAACACCTGAAGAATTAGAGGGCTGAAAATTCCAGAATACAAACGGCTAAAAATACACTGTTCATTGAGTTCTGAAGTTGATTTTATCAATTTCTCTCCTGAATTGAAACAATTTTTGGTGCTGGTGCTAGAAATGATCTAGAATCAAGTTTTATTTGAGTTTTTTTCTGATTCATTTGCTTGGATTGGAAGTGGTTTTCTGGATTTTTCATCTCATTCTCTTGGTTCAAAACTGGCCGGGAAAAGTGCTGTGAGCTGCTGCTTTACTGCTGATCTTCCTCTCCTTTTTCTTTTCCAGTTCCAGGTACAATACTCAAACCTGACAGGGAATTGAACCTTGATTGGCCAGTATGAAGTTGTTGGAAATTCAAGCTGAAATTCGATTCAATATCTCAAGTTTTGATGTAGATAATGTTAAATGCTTCTAGGATGCATGATTAGGTGCTTCAATTTGGTGTAGTTTTATTTCTGGTTTATATTGAATGCTGGTGCATGATAATAGCTTAGGTTGATTTCATTGCGTAGATCTATTGTATAATTTCAGAATACTGGGTGCTTTAACACTGTTTGAACTCTAATGTATGAACGGATTTTTTTAAAGCTTTTAAATGGTATTGTTCAAAGCATTTCAAGCCTATTGTGGGTGGATCTGAAAGAATACTCACCTGTGTTCAGGTTGTTAGTTAACAATAAGCTTGGAAGTAGTGTCTCCTAAGCTTGAGATTAATTATGGAGTGGACTGTCAGTAATTGTCCTTTGTTTTCCTGGTTTTGTTTTCTCTGTTGTCTGATCCTTGAGCTTTAGTGTTGGTTGTAGTTTGACCCTTACTGGAAACTGAGTGCTATGGCCTAATGTATTAGTATATGCACATGGGCGTATGCATGCTAGTAAAGAAATTCTGCAGGTTTAATGTTAAAGGGTTATTTCACTTTATTAGTGAGATGCTTATGCCAGGCTTGTTTAAAATTTTTCGGTTAGTTAATGTCTTAAATCATGCTAAATTCAATAGTTGGATGGTTCTCTTATTTGCTCTTGAATGGGATCAGTGATTGAGGTCTGTTGTTTCATTTGGAGCTTTGTGCTCCCAAGGTTCAGAAGGCCTTGAAGCGCCTGAGACTCGAACTTGAGTCTATTGGCCTTCTAAAATTGCCTCGTTTCAGGCGTCTACCTAGTATTGTAGAAACTCAACATCGAGTCCCCACCCCTGAAATAAAAACAAAAAAATAGCATACCTTCAGGGGTTTGGGCTTATCATTGGGCCCAAATAAGACAATTCCTTGCAAATGCGTTTGGGATCAACTGTTCACGTTGGGCCGCCAGCTTCTTCATACAGAGTAACTAGTCCCTTCCCCGCATGAGCCCTTAATTAACTATTTAAGATTTCCATTATGTTAGTGCTAATTAATTAGATTCCTGCAGTATGTTGGAGGTGAGCCATAGTAGAAATTAGATAACTTATGGCCCTCCAAGACATAGTTTAGATTCCCTTTAAAATTAGAATAGAGGTGTGCCGAGCCTAACAAAATTTCAAATGCTTGGCCCTCTTTAATTATGTCTTTAAAATATTTAGAATTCAAGGCGTGCTATTTAGCTAATTTCCATGGCCCTCACAAAGTTAACAACGCGTTAGTCGCTTTAGGCACGTTATATAATAATACTACCTTCCTAAGCTCGGGTGCACATTTATGTGACCCAAATCCAAATCTCGACGATGTTAAAATATGTCGAAAGCCACGGGTGCATTTATGTGACGTGATTCGAGACGTGTTTTAATAATGTTGCAACTTTCCCTAAAAACTGAATATAAGCGGTTAAAACTAAAATTTGCACATAGGTTCATAATTGTTTAAAATCAGATAATCAAGCCGAATATGACAGTTGAGCGACCGTGCTAGAACCACGGAACCCGGGAATGCCTGACACCTTCTCCCGGGTTAACAGAATTCTTTACTCGGATTTCTGGTTCGCGGACTGTTAAACAGAGTCAAACCTTTTCCTCGATTCGGGATTCAAACGGGTGACTTGGGACACCATAAATCTCCTAATTGGCGACTCTGAATCTCTTAATAACAAATTCCGTTTCGATTGTCCTTTAATTAGAAAAACTCCCTTTTATTATACTCTCTCGGGGGTGTAGTGGTAAAAAAGGAGGTGTGACAGCTCTGGCGACTCTGCTGGGGACATGAACCCAGAACTTTAGTTCAGGGTTCAGAATTCGAGCTTAGAATAATTGTTGTATTTGGCTTTGTTTATTATCTGATATTTTTACATGTTGGGCTTAATGTGCAAAATGATGCTTTTACCGGTTTGATATTATTTGAACTGTACATATAAATTGTTGCGAAACCCTTCTTTTCTTATCTTCGGGGATGTGCTCGCTGGTAGAGACTCCCTATTCTGTTAGTGTCATACCTTGAAATAAGAAAGAGGCTCGGACAAGTTACTAAGCCGGATGATCTTTCGGGTCCCCGGTACGTAGCCCCTCCTCGACTCAAGTTGTCCGCTTGGGTACACAGTCTAGAACATATACCCAGGTTTTGAACCTAGAATAACTCAGCCTCATGCCGGATCCCTAGTAGGAACGCTTATCTGCATCATGTACATTTTGACTTAGGGGACTCAATACAGGGGTTGGGTCCGTCTAGGACAGGTGTACCCAGAATAATTGGCCATCCTGATGCACCCTACTTGTGAATTTATCTGTTTTGGATTTGCATGCTAACCGGCTTTTAAATAAAAAAGGGG
This sequence comes from Nicotiana attenuata, assembly GCF_001879085.1. Taxonomy (NCBI): domain Eukaryota; kingdom Viridiplantae; phylum Streptophyta; class Magnoliopsida; order Solanales; family Solanaceae; genus Nicotiana; species Nicotiana attenuata. The sequence continues at coordinate 364,550 of NW_017670631.1, forward strand.
GAGAGTTTGGGAAAGAAAATAGCGGTGTGAGGGTTGAGAGAGGTAATCACCTGTTTTGTAAGAAAACCCAATGTCCAAATAGTGTCGAAACTCTGCCGATTTTTTTTTGTTGGGGAAAATGAAAAAAATAGAACGAAAAAATGTGTTTGTTTTCAAAAATAGTTTGTTTTATTTGCCAATGAAAAAGGAAAAAAAAGAGTCTTGTGTTAAAAAAATAGTTTATATATTCGCCAATGAAATGAAAAAAAGGGAGTCTTGTTTTCAAAAATAGTTTGTTTTATTTGCCCGAACTACGCCAGTTTGATTCTCACAGGGTGTGTGATACGTAGGCAACCCCCATCGGGTCCAACTTCTTTTTGCAAGAATAGCCCGAAATGAACAAAATTTTGTTTTTATTGTAAATAGGTAAGGTGATGCCGTTTTTGTCAAAAATTGCCGAATGTTCCCGAAAGGGACGCCGCAAGGCTGATTTTGCATAAACAGCCATCTTTGGTCTTTTTCCAATCTTTGGCCAGTTAGCGGGCACAGCCTTAAAATCTTCCTCCGGAAGTGCTGAAAGGCCGTATCTGCAAAGCTGGGCTTTTGGTTTTAGAATTAAAAATATGAAAAAGAAGGGGTCAATTTTGATTTTGGAGTCAAATAGAATAAAATCATGACTGTTTTGCTTAATCACCTTAATAAATGTGCAGGATGAGCACAATGCAAAATGAACCTTTCTCAATCATAAGCAAAATCCCTTTGGAGTTGCGGCTGTGGTGGAATGATTTAGGTGGAGAAGGGCAAGACGAGGTCAAGAAATATTTGGGGGGCCTTCCCGGACTGTTGGAGACTATACCCAGGGGAGACATCATAAGGGCATTGGTCACATGCTGGGACCCGGCTCACAATGTATTTTACTTCTATGATTTTGAACTTATCCCAACATTGGAAGAGATATCCGGATACATCGGGGGTCCCAAGGTTCCTCTGAGACACCAATACCTGATTGCTCCGAGGATCGTAGCCGTACACAGGTTCCTGGATTCCTTGAAAATAAGCAGGGTGGTACACAACCCGGACTTGGCAGCTGGTTTTTGTACTTTGCCGTTCATATACAACAGATATGGTCATATAGGAGGGTTCAACAAGCCAGAGACAAATCTGTAGCAAAGGGAACTGCCTTAAGTGGGAAGAACATAGGTGTTTTGCATTTATGGTGGCCTTTCTGGGACTTCTGGTGTTCCCTAGAAAAGACGGGAATATTGACATACGAGTAGCTGGGGTTGTTAGTACTTTGCTTACTCAGGCCAACAGCACCCTCGCACCCATGATAGTAGCTGAAATCTTCCGCGCTCTTACTGTCTGCAAAGCCGGAGGGGACTTTTTTGAGGGTTGTAATGTGCTGCTGCAGATGTGGATGATCGAACACTTATGCCATCGTCCTCGATTTATGAGTTACGGGTCGTCAAAGAAGACATGCATAGAGGAATTTTCTACGAGGGTTGATGGGATCAGCTTACCAGAGGGGGTCGCAGATTGGGTAGCACGCCTTCGTTCCATCACTCCGTGCCAGATAGAGTGGACATTTGGATGGTTATCTGTGGATGAAATCATATATATGCCAACCACCGGACCTCATTTCCTATTGATGGGACTCAGGAGTATTCAGCCCTATGCCCCGTATCGAGTTTTGAGGCAGTTGGGGAGATGCCAAATAGTCCCTAAGAATGAAGATCTCAGTGGCCAAGTAGTCCTAACGGTCAATTTCATGAAGCAGCAGTTCACAAAATTTGGAACGAATGTCAATACTTAACAGCAAATACTTGTGTAAGGGATCGGTCCAAAGGTGAAGTGTCGCCGGGATACCTTGCTTGGTATAGGAGAGAAATTGAGTTCGAGAGGCCAGCCAAGAGGCCCCATCTCCAAGAATTCGTCGAAGCGTCGTAGGAACAGTGGGACTGGCTGGCTAAAGAACACGAGTACAGGGCTACAATAGGCAAACTGGAGAAGCAGGTCATGGATTTGCAAATTGAGAAAGATTTGCAGGCCGCCGCGGATGAGGGCAAAAAGAAGAAACTAGCCAAAGAAAATGAGGCCCTTCGAGCCTAAGTTCAGAAAATGAAAGTAGTGGCAGAAAACCCTGTCCGAAATGCCAAAGATGCAAAACTTATAGATAATTTGAGACAGAAGGTGAATGACTACAGTTTTGATTTGAACAAAGCAGAAAGAGAACTAGCCAGGGCTCGAAAACAATTGGCTGAAAATGCGGCAGAACGAGCACGTCTGGTTAAGCAGTTGAAAGAAGAGTTCGACAGTGAGGTTGCAGGATTAAAGAAAAAGATCATCACCGTGGAGAATAAGAAAATCAAACAGGCGAAAGACTTCAAGGTTGAAAGAGAACAGTGTTATATGGCAATGGCACGGCTAGAAAGAGACTTGCAACAACTCCAAGAACAGAACCAGTTGGCCGAACAAATTTTGGGAGCCAGAGTCGATCAGATTGGGCGTCTGTTGCAAGAGAAGGGTGTCATAAGAGAGAGAATCACAAGGATCGCCCACTACATCGCGATGAAGTGCAACAGTTGTGAAGATATGACTAGATCTATGTTCTTCGCCACCGTGATGCTTTTTGTTCGCCGGGTAATGGAAGATCTCCACCACCTCCAAGGGGATTTAGCTAGTCGACCCGCGACAAGGCCGAATGATGCCCCGCGGGTCCCAGGAGCAGTTGAAGCACTAATGTATTCGTAATTTCTTGAGTCTGTATTTCCTTTCCACTAAAGTCTGTCAGTTTGTCTTGGAGTCTGTATTTTCTTTTTATGTGGGTTAGTTGTTCTTCGAGTCTGTAGTTCATCTTTTATCGGAGTCTGTTAGTTCTTGTTTGAGTCTGTTGGTTTTCGAATTTTTGTAATCAAAGTTTGTTTTATTATGAAAAATTGAAAATTCCGAAAAAATGTTTTATTATTTCTTTACCTTTTATCTTCAAGAACTACGCTTGGTCTGATTCATGCGGGGTCATGATACGTAGGCAATCTCCATAGGATTCGACCATAACCAAGAGATAGAAAAAGAGTGATAAAAAAAAAAGAAGAAAAAGAAAAAGAGGGAAAAGAAAAGAGAGGAAAAACGTGAGAGAAAAAGAAAAAGAGAGAAAGAAAATAAGAAACCATGAGAAGGAAGCAATGGCAAAACAAGAGAGGGAAATGAGCGAATAAAAACAAAGAGAAGTCAAGCAAAGAAAGGCAGGAATGAAGAAAGGGAAGTTGCAAATAGAAATAAGGAAAAGCCGGGATGACGCAAGCAGCCGAACAAATGCATAATAGAAGTGGTTAACTGCTTAGGTGCATTCATTCCCCAAAATGTGCGGTTACCAATCTGTTAAAGGCCCTCACCGCTAACAAAGCTGTTGATGCATTAAGTTCAGGCAGGTGGTTAGTTGATTGGCATTCTGGCAACTCACCCATACAACACCCGTTCCAAAAACAAAGTGCTCATGGCCAACCAGGGACTTGATGCGAGTGTCAGCGATCCTTCGAGAGAGGGGGAAGAGTTGGATGTCAATTCGATGAAAGAAGAGATGTATAAGCTGAAGCAGCAAATGGCTGAAATGTACCAGGCCTGGGCAAAGGGGCATCCACCACCGGCTTATCCCGCCAACCCTGCTTATATCCCACCATTGGTTCAACCTCAGGACCCTCCTACTGTGAATTCATCCCCGGCCTTTCCCACCTACCAACAATGCTGTGGCACTATCTCCCAAACACCACCACCTCCACCACCCAAACAAGTCCCATACCCTCCTCCACCAATCACGCGAATATTGTTTAGGTGCTTCGGGGCATGACACAGAGAAATGCTGGCAATTGAAAACAGCTATTCAAGAGCTCATTGATACCCATCGGATCGAGGTTCAGGCCCCGGAAGCGCCCAATATCAACCAAAATCCGTTGCTGGCCCATCATGAGACCAATATGATTGAGATAGTGCATAAGGGAGGGAAGCCTAAGAAGCCTTCGTAGCCCGTCATGATGATTCGATCCAGTGAGGTCAGGCCAGTTGAAAAGTCAACAAGTGAGAAATCAGTGATCAGGTTGAGCGGGACAAACAGTGAACCATCTGCGGTAGTCAAGAAAGGGTCCTCAAGTGAGGCTGCAACGAAACAAGAAAGGGCAAAAGTGGTTGTGCCAGGAGTGGCGAACAAGCCTATCGTGATTATGGAGGGTGCTCACACAGATCGCGTCATTGTCAAGCCAGGCGCTGGGAAGCGCCCAGTAACAATAATTCCTAGTTCTGTGGTTGATCTTGATAAAGAGTTGATTGAAAGGTTCGGGAAGTTGTTCGACGATGTGAACATGGTGGAAATTGGAGAGGGTTCTAGCAAGGTGGATGTGCAATTTGTTGGCCAAGTGCAAAGATTAACAATTGGAAGCCACTCCTCTCCTTACCCGGAAAGAGTTTTGGTAGTTTGCTTCGATTTTCTTTCAGTTTATCAGGATTATTCCAGGGTTGTAATTCAGATTCTATGTTCCGTCCATTTGGATGTATAAACCTCGTTATCTTTTGATTTCAATGAAATGCAATTTCCCTTCTTCTTCATTCCTGACAGTTTTATTTTCGTTTTTCTTCTCTTTCTTGTACAGTTCTTTTCACGCTGGTTTCAATGACATGACATGCATGAGGAATCTTCGGCACAGTTTTAAAAGCCAAGCTAATTCTAAAAAGTTGAAATTCCATCCCTTCGGATTGTCGCTGAAGCCGAAATTGATGATGATGAGTGGGTCAGAACCCGCCCGAGCAATTGAGTTTGATCGATGGGAAAGGAATTGCAGCAGTGTGTCATGGCCAATTGTATCAACAGAGAATGGCAAGAGCATATAATAAGAAGGTGTGTCCACGGAAGTTCGAAGTGGGTCAGCAAGTTTTGAGACGTATTCTTCCACATCAGGCTGAGGCCAAAGGCAAGTTCGCACCAAACTAGCAGGGGCCGTTCATCGTGACGAGAGTGTTGTCCAATGGCGCTTTGTATTTGACAGACATAGAAGGCAAGTGTGTTGAAATGGCAATCAATGCCGATGCGGTCAAGAGATACTATGTATGATCTTCTTTGTTTTAATTGTATTTGTTTGTACTTGGCATGCTTTGAAGATTGGAATGACGAAGGCATTTTATTCTGCTATCTAAACACTTTATTCTTTGTTACCCCCTTTGAGCCTTGTTTGTTTTCTTTCATACCCCTCTTTCGGAATCAGTAGCAAAGATCAGAAACACAAGCGTGAAAGATAAGTCAAGAAAAAAGAGAAAAGAAAAGAATGAAAAGAGAGAGAAGGAAAAAGGAAGAAGAAAAGAAAAAAAAGGGGAAGAGAAAAAGAAAAAGAAAAAGAAAAAAAAGAAAAAAAAACAAAACAACAAAAAAAGAAAGAAGAAAGAAAAGAAAAGAAGAGCAAGAGGAAGAAGAAGGAAAGAAAAATCACAGCAACAAAGTAATTCTTATGACATGAACTAAGTTTGACCTGATTCCTTTTAAGGATATGTAGGTAGCCTCACGGTTCGGTCCCATCATAATAAAAATCCAAAAGCCCCCAAGCAAGAAACTGGGGCAGAAGTTGTGGTTGTTGTAAGAAATCTGAGTCCGAAAGTTGTGATTTTAAACCCATCTAAATGGTTTTGAGCCTTTAATACCCTTTCTTTCTCATCCTATCCAAAAGCCACATTACGGTCCAAAGAAAGACCTTCTGATCAGTCTTCCAGAAATGCCAAGTCAAGCAAGAAGAGGTAATTCACGTTAGGGACAACACTCTGGTACAAGCAGAAAAATGATGAAAATGAGAGAGTCTTATTGGTGAAAACCCTCACGGGCACCGTGAAGGCGACGCGAGCTGAGAGAAATGAAAAATGAGAGAGTCTTATTGGTGAAAACCCTCACGGGCACCGTAAGGCGAAAGTGAGTTGAGAGAAATCACAAATGAGAGAGTCTTATTGGTGAAAACCCTCGCGGGCACCTTAAGACGAAAGTGAGTTTTTCAAGTAAGAGAGGTCTGTGGCTGAAAACCGTTCAGGATACCGCAGGATGAACAAGGTTAGGGTTTGGTCGAAGAAATCAAGGTATGGAATTCTGGGGCATCAAAGCGTGGCAATTGAAGGTTGTTTGGTTGGACGGATTGGGCCGATTAGTCCGAAATGCATGTCATGATCAATGGTACCAGCTGTTCCACTCAGATAAGTCTCTTTTCCTTTTCTTTCCCTTTTGTAAGTCGTCCGGTTTTGGATTCTCTTTATCCTTAGCTTTCAAGGTCATTACATTGTATTTCATTCCTTTTAGGGTTTGTTCTTTAAGATGTTTCAATGTCAGTCTTGTTCAAAACAAAGAAGAAAGGATGTCAATGCTCACTACCAGTTTCCTAATTGCAAAGCACAGTGGGGCCATAACGTACCAAAGATGGCATGATGCAAAGTAGATACAAGGGGTCACCGGAGGTTTCGTCGGTGGATCGGTTGGATAATTTTATGGGAGACGCAAAGTTTCAAATAAAAGGGGTCAGAGATGTGTGGGTATAAAACACTCGGGTCATCGAAGGTCATGGGGTTTGAAAGACAGTCAGAAAGTCAAGTGATTCAGGGCCAGTTCGGGAAGCAGGTCAAAGCAAAACACAACAGCAGAGACATCTTCAGCAAGAATGCCATCAACTAACCACCATTTTAAACTGACAGGATTTTCCTATTGATTGAAACAGGGGCAGAAAATTCCGTTTGTTTCGGCGGAACTATCCGTAGGGGAAAAGCAAGCACCAAAATAGGTTTGACCGTAAACTCTCAGGATCTTCCTGAAAAATAGGGCTTAGATAAATTTCAAAACAAATCATAGAAGAATGTAAGTTGATTGCAAAGTTTGCATGGTTTAAGACAGGATTCAATTAAGAGTTGTCAGGACCCCCCCTGAATAATGGGACCAAGTTTTAAGATTTCCATTAGATAGCAAGATGTAGCATAAATCCTGTTGTAGCGTAGTATGATTCAGTCGTAAAAGTGTCAGTCTTTAGGATACGCCTTGATTTGATTTTCAGGACCTTCCTGGATAATAGGATGTAGTTTAAGACCCTTTTAGATAACAGGACTTAGTACCTTTAGAAGATATAACTTAGGTTTAAAATTGTCTTTCAATTAAGAGTTGTCAGGACCTCCCTGGATAATACGGCTTACCTTTCAAATTCTTAGCAATAGTTGGTAGAATGATTCATGTTTAACACTCACCCATGTGCCCAGCTACCAAACCGGGGTAGAAAATTTTCCTTGTTTTTGTCTGTTTTGTTGAAGTCAGGTGCCCGCCTGGATAGCAGAGGAATACATTCAAGCTTTGAAGTCAGGAGCCCGCCTGTATAGCAGAGGAATACATTCAAGTTTTGAAGTCAGGAGCCCGCCTGTATAGCAGAGGAATACATTTCAAGTTTTGAAGTCAGGAGCCCGCCTGGATAGCAGAGGAACACATTCAAGTTTTGAAGTCAGGAGCCCGCCTGTATAGCAGAGGAATACATTTCAAGTTTTGAAGTCAGGAGCCCGCCTGGATAGCAGAGGAATACATTTCAAGTTTTGAAGTCAGGAGCCCGCCTGTATAGCAGAGGAATACATTTCAAGTTTTGAAGTCAGGAGCCCGCCTGGATAGCAGAGGAATACATTCAAGTTTTAAAGTCAGGAGCCCGCCTGTATAGCAGAGAAATACATTTCAAGTTTTGAAGTCAGGAGCCCGCCTGTATAGCAGAGGAATACATTTCAAGTTTTGAAGTCAGGAGCCCGCCTGTATAGCAGAGGAATACATTTCAAGTTTTGAAGTCAGGAGCCTGCCTGTATAGCAGAGGAGTACATTTCAAGTTTTAGCGGTCAAGAATCACCCGGAGAAAAGGCGAAGCATCTCAAATCACAATTCAAGGCAACAACAAAAGGATATCCCCAGGAGAATAGAAGTCAACAAGGCAACAAGAACCACAAGGGCAAATTTGAAGATATAGATAGGATCTTTTGTAATTCATAAATCATAGCTTAGTCTAGCTTCTTCTTATTTTGACATGGTGTAATAAGGGGTTTAGTAAGCAGTAGCAGCAGCAGCAGCAACAGTGAAACCACAGCTTCATGGTAGTCCCAGCTACCAGACCTTCCCGAACTACACTGACCTGATTCCTTTCTAGCCAAGGATATGTAGGCAACCTCGGAAGCAGGGTGCGGTCAAATCTTTAAAAAATACTTCACACGGAGTATTCAAACGGGCAAAAATCGCTCGTAGACGCTCACTTATCTTTGCCCGAAAACTCTTCGTGTTTCCGAGCAAAGAGGGGCAGCTGTGAGCACGTGATTTTTGCCCTATATGAATTACTCCCATAAATTCAAAACAAAACAACTTCTTCCAGTGTTTGCAGTTTTGTGAATTTTTGACATTGTCTGTTAATTGTTTGCATTTTTGTCTGTGCATTTTAATCAATGAAAAATATAAAATATACACTGCATTTGCATTTCGGGTTTAACTTTGTTTTTTTTTTAAAATTAATTGTTAAACTAGTGTTTTGCAAAATTAGAAAATCACAAAAAATGATTTATTTTGGCATTGTTTAATTTTTAGCTTAGGATTTTGTTAGTTTTCCTTTAATTTGGTATTAAATTAGCTATGACGATTATTAGAGTTGATTAATGTAAGTTGGTTGGATAATTTGGGTTAGAAATTAAGTTAGGTTTTATTTTTGTTTTCAAAAGAAAAGAAATTAAAAAGAAAGTTGAAAAGAAAAAGGGGGAAAGGAAATAAAATGAAAAGAAGATGAAATTGGGCCACTTTTGAATTAAACAACCAGCCCAAACGGACCAACAGACAAGGCCCAGTTCGCCCCAACCCGGTCCAGCCCCACACTCTTTTAAAACGACACCGTTTCCTCGCATTGATCTGGACCGTTAATCTCACCTCATCCAACGGTCCGGAACTGGATCAACACATACTATATAAGTGTCCTAATCCCCTCACCCTCCCCCCTATCGTCTCTCCCGTTCACCCCTTCTCAGAGACCAAACGTAAACCCTAGCCGCCACCCTGCCCCACCGCGTCGAAGCCCGGCGGCGCGGCCCTAAGCCGCTGATTATCTTTACCAAATCAACACCCCTGAACCCCCTTCTTCACCCTCAATCACCCCTCCTCAAATCCCACCGGAACGCCCCAAATTTTGGAAACCCTAGCGTCGCCCTAACTTTCTCCTGGCGACGCCTCCACGAAACAGCCCTAAATTTACACCATGAAGCCCGTCACCTCCCTCATATCAAATCCACAAAGTTTTTCCCTCAAGTCACCCCCAAGTTCTTCGAATCTATTTTTTGAAAGAAAGCCGTAAAGTCCATAAAGTCTAAATCAGCGGGATTATTGACGATGTTTGACTATAATGGGCCTTATTCGTGTGTTTTCACATGAAAACACACGATTAAGGGCTATTCCAGTCGAGGATTTGAGGTAGCTTATCAGAGTTTTAGCGAATTTGTTCCGGGTCAGTTCTAGGTATCATCCCTGTTCGTTTTTGGTTGTGCACATATTTTGCTTTGTTTTTCTGCTTCATCTCCTTTCTTTGGATTCTGTTGTTTTGAGTTTTCTAATTATGCATGCTTGGTCAAGTCGTGATTCCTTCTTATTTGACTAATGTGTTTAAACAATTTGGTTAATTGGTAGTAAGTTGGTTTAGGATGTAATTGTGATATTGCGGATTTTTTTAAGAATCAAAATTGTTAGAATAATTTTATTGAGGCTTGGACAGAGTTGATGTGAAATGTTCATCTGGGCCGGTTTGAAATCAGCCTTGGGCTCTTTGAGTCATTCATGACCAATCCAAAGAGGCCCAGTTGTTTTGAGTCCGGGTTCCATTTGGGTGAGGGGTTAATTTCAAGGTCATTAAAGGATAGTATAGGTAATCCACTCAGGGAATCTTTCATAACAGACTTAGAAGCTTCTAGTGTGGGGTGGGAATGTCATTTTTTGGTTTTTGGGTAGCATTACATGGTTTACAAGTCAAGATTCTAGGGACTCTTAAGCTAAAAAATAATTCAGAAGGTACTAAAGAGGGAAATCTATTTCTTTATTGTTGCCCTACTTGCTTGCCTACAAAGGCATTGTCTCTTGCCTTGCAAGGCAGACTTTAGAGAATTAAGAGCTACAAAATCCAAAAAAAAACTTCAGACGGGAATATATCTTGAATGTTTTTTGACCTCTGGAATATATCTTTAAATAATCCAAGGTTCAAAAATGGTTTGAATTTGTTGGTTTTCAAGTGTTTGGTTCAAATTTTGGCTGCCTTTTGGTTATTGGGTATCATTTGATCCTTCTGCTGGTCGAATTTGGTTATAAAACTGGTTTTCTTTGGTTATCCTGGGTTTTGAGAGCTGAAAAGAGAACACCTAAAGAATTAGAGGGCTAAAAATTCCAGAATACAAATGGCTAAAAATACACTGTTCATTGAGTTCTGAAGTTGATTTTATCAATTTCTCTCCTGAATTGAAACAATTTTTGGTGCTGGTGTTAGAAATGATCTAGAATCAAGTTTTATTTGAGTTTTTTTCTGATTCATTTGCTTGGATTGGAAGTGGTTTTCTGGATTTTTCATCTCATTCTCTTGGTTCAAAACTGGTCGGAAAAAGTGCTGTGAGCTGCTGCTTTACTGCTGATCTTCCTCTCCTTTTTCTTTTCCAGTTCCAGGTACAATACTCAAACCTGACATGGAATTGAACCTTGATTGGCCTGTATGAAGTTGTTGGAAATTCAAGCTGAAATTCGATTCAATATCTCAATTTTAGATATAGATAATGTTAAATGCTTCTAGGATGCATGATTGGGTGCTTTAGTTTGGTGTAGTTTTATTTCTGGTTTATATTGAATGCTGGTGCATGCTAATAGCTTAGGTTGATTTCATTGCATAGATCTATTGTATAATTTCAGAATACTGGGTGCTTTAACACTGTTTGAACTCTAATGTAAGAACGGATTTTTTTTAAGCTTTTAAATGGTATTGTTCAAAGCATGTCAAGCCTATTGTGGGTGGATCTGAAAGAATACTCACCTGTGTTCAGGTTGTTAGTTAACAATAAGCTTGGAAATAGTGTCTCCTAAGCTTCAGATTAATTATGGAGTCGACAGTCAGTAATTGTCCTTTGTTTTCCTGGTTTTGTTTTCTCTATTGTCTAATCCTTGAGCTTTAGTGTTGGTTGTAGTTTGACCCTTATTGGAAACTGAGTGCTATGACCTAATGTATTAGTATATGCACATAGGCGTATGCATGCTAGTAAAAAAATTCTACAGGTTTAATGTTAAAGGGTTATTTCAATTTATTAGTGAGATGGTTATGCCAGGCTTGTTTAAAAATTTTCGGTTAGTTAATGTCTTAAATCATGCTAAATTCAACAGTTGGATGGTTCTCTTATTTGCTCTTGAATGGGATCAGTGATTGAGGTCTGTTGTTTCGTTTGGAGCTTTGTGCTCCCAAGGTTCAGAAGGCCTTGAGGCGCCTGAGACTCGAACTTGAGTCTATTGGCCTTCTGAAATAGCTCTGTTTCAGGCGTCTACTTGGTATTGTAGAGACTCACCATCGAATCCCCACCCCTGAAATAAAAACAAACAAATAGCATACCTTCAGGGGTTTGGGCTTGTCATTGGGCCCAAATAAGACAATTCCTTGCAAATGCGTTTGGGATCAGCTGTTCACGTTGGGCCGCCAGCTTCTTCATATAGAGTAACTAGTCCCTTCCCCGCATGAGCCCTTAATTAACTATTTAAGATTTCCATTATGTTAGTGCTAATTAATTAGCTTCCTGCAGTATGTTGGAGGTGAGCCATAGTAGATATTGGATAACTTATGGCCCTCCAAGACATAGTTTAGATTCCCTTTAAAATTAGAATAGAGGTGTGCCGAGCCTAACAAAATTTTAAATGCTTGGCCCTCTTTAATTATGTCTTTAAAATATATAGAATTCGAGGCGTGCCATTTAGCTAATTTCCATGGCCCTCGCAAAGTTAACAACGCGTTAGTCGCTTCAGGCGCGTTATTTAATAATACTACCTTCCTAAGCTCGGGTGCACATTTATGTGACCCAAATCCAAATCTCAACGATGTTAAAATATGTCGAAATCCACGGGTGCATTTATGTGACGTGATTCGAGACGTGTTTTAATAACGTTGCAACTTTCTCTAAAAACTGAATAAAAGCGGTTAAAACTAAAATTTTCACATAGGTTCATAATTGTTTAAAATCAGATAATCAAGCCGAATATGACAGTTGAGCGACCGTGATAGAACCACGGAACCCGGGAATGCCTGACACCTACTCTCGGGTTAACAGAATTCCTTACTCGGATTTCTGGTTCGCGGACTGTTAAACAGAGTCAAACCTTTTCCTCGATTCGGGATTCAAAATCGGTGACTTGGGACACCATAAATCTCCCAAGTGGCGACTCTAAATCTCTTAATAACAAATCCCGTTTCGATTGTCCTTTAATTGGAAAAACTCCCTTTTATTATACTCTCTCGGGGGTGTAGTAGTATAAAAGGAGGTGTGACAGTAGTGACTACCGCCTAGGTGGTCAATTGACGGGTACTTGAATCTAAGGCACGTTTGACATGTTTGGGGAGTATGTTATAACCGTTGCACGACTTTACCCACTCTACACCTCTCAGTGGTTCGAGTGATTTTGCCCGAATTGGCTTTCTCAAGACCAATTGGGTATGCAAATTTGCACAAGCAACTAGGGTTCAATTCGGGTATTACTCTCTCGAGGTTTAACCCTTTAATTGGGGCTATCAATCTCTTGAGTACGCCTCAATTCATCGTTGGATTGATTTCGGAGGCTTAGGCTCTCTTTCTCAAGAAGAGCTCAAGTCAACTCAACACAAACTAGTGTTTGCAACCACTAATTCAGAAATTAACCATGAAATTGGTCCAAATAACAAACACCCATAGTCAATTTAGCCCTAAATTACAAGACCCATCAATTACCCACACTAGGGTTGAGCCACAACCCTAGCTTATGGGTCTAGCTACTCATAATTAAAGAAGAAAAGCAAGAAATAGATAAAGATAATCTCATATTAATCAATCACTAAGTTAAATAACAAGATTCAATGATGAAAAGTAGATAAAATTGCCCAAAATGGCTTAGAAAGTCGAACCCACGAGCGCAGCTCCTTAATTACAATATCTGATACCCTAAAAATGGAAAAAGAAGCTATTTATACTCGGCTAAAAAATCTGGACAAAAATGCCCCTGCGGGGTTAGTGCGGACAGCACAAAATAGACCGCGGTCCGCACTAGGGCTTTGGCCTTGAAAAACAGCTCTCTGAACCTTGGCATCGCGGACCGTAGAGAATGGATTGCGGCTGCGAAGGCTTCTGGTGCGGTCCGCGTAAAATGGACTGCGGACCGCATTGGCTTGAAACTCTGAAAATGGCATTCTCTGAATCTTGGCTCCGCGAACCGCAGAGAATGGACTGCGGCCGCATTGATCTTAGTGCGGACCGCACGAAATGGTAGTGCGGCCGCACTGCCTCTTGGCCTGAAAATCCACCTCTCTGAATCTTCTAGTGCGGACCGCACAAAGTGGTGTGCGGCCGCACTGGGCCTGTTTTGCCTGAGCTTGTCTTGTCTTTGGAACTTGTGCAAGTTTCATTCCTTTTGTGCTGTTATTTGACATCTTGTCCTTTTGTTGATCAAACCTGCAATCAAGTACAACTTGTGAGCCTTTTTGGGACTATTTTGTATGAATTTCTAATCAAAGCATAAGCAAGAAGGAGTATAAAATGCGTCAAAATCCCTAGTTATCAACTCCCCCAAACTTAAGCTTTTGCTTGTCCTCAAGCAAACAAAATACGACCCACCTCTTGAGGAAACATCCAAGAAATTTTCAGCTATCCTAAAGTAACCTCATCTAGCATCAATTGGGACTAACAATTGCCCTCAATACAAATGAATCATTAACAACTTTTACTCCTTGAAACACCATGGATTAAGTGCGACACAAGAGCATCAAGAATTGACTCAACACATCAAAGAACTCTATTCTATTACTTTGGTCATTGTGGAACCCAAACTCACACATCCTCAACTCTCCCTAAGCAATCCTCACCTTAAGATAGTGGCACTCACAACGAGGATAATGAGAATTCACTCATCTCTCTAAAAAAAAAGCCACAAGTCCGGCTCTAGGTACCATATGCTTGCCCCTTATGTGGGTATCCACTAATGTAAGCTTCATTCAACTCAAAATCATATAGGGCTTTTGTGGAGACATTGTGAAGGCTTTTGGTTCAGGGTAGGAAATGTTTTGGTCTAAGTAGGTTCCATCTTCCCTTAAGCACTTCTTTTGATTCATTTGGCATCCATTCGCTTGACTCTTTGAGTCATTTCACTTCTTTCTATGGGGTTAGAGAGACACACTGTCACTCTTTCTTATGCATTTCAAACCTTTTCTCCTTTTTCAACTTTCCACACCTTTCATTCTTTGCTTTTCTTTGAATCCCTTTTTATTCTTTTTCACATTGAACTTTCTTTTTGTCTTTTTGCTTTTATTTCTTTTTCATTGCCTTTCCTTTTCTTCATTTTTGTGCCTTTTTACCACTTTGTTGCAATCCTCGTCTCTCCTCCCAGACTTATACTTTTGCCATGTGCTAAAGGAAAATCGGGTGCCAAGAGAGGGTATCTTTTAAAACGGGTATAGGCTTGTATCATGGTTCTTGAAGGAAAAAGGTCTAAGGCTCAAAAGGGTTGACTAGGGATCTTATCATTGGCTATGGAAGTGTTCAAGCTATCATTTGGACCCTATAATCATGTCTCAAGTCAAAATTCACTTAGGATTTCGCCTCAACAAACATTCAGGGCAAGTTCTAGACCAATGGCTCGGGACATGGACTTGCAATACGATTACTCACCACACAAGCTATGGGATTGCTAAAGACACAGAGTCGGGGGCCCACAACGACCTTAGATAAGATTTAACTCACAATGGTCCGGAAAAAGCCACTTGATGAATATCGGCCAACACAAGAGTCTCAAGGTCACGACTTTCACCATCCTAAACACAACAAATTGTTTTTGACCATAAGATCAAAGTCAAATGTGCTAAGCTCAAGTGAAGCTTTACTCGAGGTACCCTTAACTATTAACTACTAAAAACAAAAAGAAAAACAGACTCAAACCCTTAAGAAGGTTGTCACGCCATCTATCATTGGGAAGAGCCACCCGGTTCACACAACACTCCACCTTTGGAAAGAACCGTGGTATTAAGAAAACCAAAGGCTTATTGCAAATTTCAAAACAAGAAGCTACGAATCACAACTAAGAAGTTAAAAATGAAAAATTTGCGGGAAGTAAAGTGAATATATACAAGAGGGGATTTGTCGAATATACAATAGATGGGACGAATATCTACAATGTAATTTACTTTATATACAGACCCAAAGTAGAATAAAAATGCGAGAAATGTAGTTAAATGTTAAAAATATATACAAACCAAAGATGAAAAATCAAGAAAGCATAAAAATTGTTAAATATATACAATCATCCAAAATGTAGGGCCTACCCCCTGAAATGAAAGCTGGCATTGTCCCCAATGCCACTAGTCTAAATAAAGCATCAAAAAGAGAAAGGAATAAGGATATAAGAAAACTCCCTATGGCCTGTCTGTCTGCATAGGCTCATGTGTTTTCCCTAGGTCCTCTCTATGCTCGGGAACCTCAGACTGGTTTCCCGTGGCCTGCTGCTCTGCTACTGTGACCTTGACCTGGACCTGGATAGGTTCCTGAGGTAGTGCACCCTGTGGCTGAGTGGAGGATGTCTCCTGTGGGTCTGCCAGCTGGATGACTACACCGTCAGCTCTAGGAATCATCCTCTTCCTCTTGGGAGGCCTCTGTGACTGCTCCGGCTGTGGATGAACTATTGGTGCTGGGTCCTAGAGCAATAAGTCTAAAGGCAGGTGATCTGCCTTCAGTCTGTCAACATCCGCTCTCAGCTCCTTCACAGACTCCTTGGAGGCCCGTGTCTTCCTCAGCTCCTTAGCAAGCTCCTTGAGAGCCTTGCCATGTGAATCAACTGCAGTACGGAGCACCTTCTGGTTGTCGAGGATTTTATTTTGGTTGTCAAGTATCTCCTTAAGAGCATCCTCTATCGATTGTGGAACCTGTGCAGCCGGAGGTGCCGATTGAGCCTTTACAGTGGTGGTCAAGATGGACAACTTGGATGAGGCAGTCTGCATCCAGTTGTTGATACTCAGAAGTGCCTGGCTCAATCGGTGGGCAGTAATGGGATGGGCCCGAGAAGATGGAATCTGCAGGCCTGCTGAGGTTGATGGACCAGCAGGAATGGCTGTGGATGAGGAAGGACCGGGAGGGATGTCTGTGGAGGTGGAGGTAGGCTCATCAGGAGCCACTACCACAACTGGCTCTTCAGACTGGCCAGTTGGAGCAGTAGCTGTACCTTTGAAGTTCTTGCTCTTGGGATTATCATCCCCCTGCATGCTGCACCAGAAGAAAGGGGCCTTCGCTTTGACTTTGACATCTAAGGGTCTCTTTTCCACCTTCAAATCCCGGAAGTACATCGTGAGAAAACTGGGGAATGGATAGTTTCTATCATGCTCCGCACCCACAATTGAGATAATCCTTGACATCACATTCCCCACATTGAGTGGGTACCCTGCCATGATCGAAGCCACCAAAACAGCCCGGTGAAGAGGAAGGGTGTTGTCATGTGTCGTGGGGTCTAACCTGCTACATACAAAAGTCTCCCACCCCCGTGCCTCAAAATTCAAACTCCGTCTCAAGATCTTGACTCCAGCAGTCAACTAGTCGGGGGTTGTCCCTGGGATTGCCAGGTACTGTTCTAGCCATGGACGAACCTCCTAACCCATTTCCATCTTTGCCATGTACATGGTCTTATCCTCCTCATTAAAGCCAAGGTATTCGTTGATGTACTTCCCATCAAATAACACTGTCAGATTCCGAACCTTGGCCACTTTGTGAGCCCTTTTGTGACGACCCAAAGGGTCATCACCTGTTTCCTCACCCATTTTTGTACTTTTGAGGCCTTGAAAACCTCATTTAGAGTTGCCTCGATTTGCGTGCACAGTCCGGGCGCGTAACCGGAAAGCATAAATATGAATTCTGTGAGAAAAATGCTAAATTTTGATATTAAAATGAATAAATTTGACTTCGGTCAACATTTTGGGTAAACGGACCCGGACCCGTGATTTGACGGTCCCGGAGGGTCCGTAGGAAAATATGGGACTTGGGCGTATGCCCGGAATCGAATTTCGAGGTCCCAAGCCCGAGAAATGAATTTTTGTGTGAAATTATTTTCTGGAAATAATTAAGGAAATTGGAAATGAAATTTGATTAAAAGACTATGGTATCGGGTTTGTATTTTGGTTCCAGCGCCCGGTACAAGTCTTATATATAGTTTAAGCGCTTTCTGTAAAGTTTGGTTGAAAATGGACGTCGTTTGACGTGTTTCGGACTTAAAACTCTAAATTTGAAAGTTTATGAAGTTTGAAGAAAAACTAGTGATTTTGAGGTTTGATTCATTATTTTTGATGTTATTTTGGCGATTTGATCGCACGGTTGAATTCGTAGGATGTTCTTGAGTTAGTGCATGTATTTGGTTAGGAGCCCCGAGGGCTCGGGGGTGTTTCGGAGTGGTTTCAAACTTAGGAAAATTGCAGTAAATGGCTTCAGCAGTTGCAGGTCCCTTTGTTCTTCGCGTTCGCGACGCCTCTTCCGCGTTCGCGAAGCTTTATGTTTTTCCTTCATCGCGTTCGCATCAATCCCCTCGCGATTGCGTAGTGTTATTTGACCCTGAGAGCTTAGCCCTCTTTTCCTTTTCGCGATCTCATACCTTTGACCGCGTTCGCGTAGTTTGCCAGATTCCTTCATCGCGTTCGCGTGATAGCCCATGCGTTCGCGTAGAACAAATCCTGGACCCCCCAGCCTTTTTCTTCGCGTTCGCACTCTCCCTATCGCGACCGCGATGGTTTGTGAACTCTACCCTTCGCGAACGCGGCCTTCTTCACGCGAACGCGAAGGGAAATTTTGCCCAGTTATTTAAAATGTCCAAAACAGAACACTGACGGGAATTTTTCATCAAACACACGAACTCCTTCTTCTCTAAGGTTCTAGGGCGACTTTTAGAGCATTTCTTCATCAAAGCTTCTTGGGTTAGTAAATCTTAACTCGTTTTATTCATTTTCCATCAATATTTGTTGAATTCCTAAACCTAAAACATGTAATTTAGGGTAGAAATTGGGTATTTGGGTAGAGTTAGGGCTTTTCGATTTTTCTTGATTTAGACCTCGTTTTGGGGTCGAATTTGAAAACAAATTATATATTCGGGCTCGTGGGTGAATGGGGGTTTTGATTTTGGTCCGAACCTCGCGTTTTGACCAAGCGGGCCCGGGGTCGATTTTTGAGTTTTTGGGAAAAATGATGGAAAAGCTATAATTAGGTATTGGGTTCGTATTGTTTAGCATTTATTGATGTGTTGAAGTCATTATTGTATAGATTTGATTGATTTGGAGCCGAATTCGAGAGGGAAAGCGGTTGTTGAGGATTGATTTGGCCGTGGAAGTTTGAGGTAAGTGTTAGGTCTATCCTTAGCTTGAGGGATTAGGAGTTGAGCCTAACTTGCTATTTGTTTTGTGTCGAGTACGACGTACAGGCATGGTGACGAGTATATATACGTTGGTGTCGAGCATGACCGTGGGTCTTTAATTGATAATTTTTTGTATTCTTAATGGATTCTATGTAAGCTTGATTGATGATTCCCGATACTGAGTAAGGATTTAGTTTATTTCCGTAGACTTTAGTCATGACTGAGCATTGGTATTAATTGGGTCAAATAGAAGTGCATAAGATTGGTTATAGCTGACTCTCCCTTGCCGGGACATTTGATTTGATATTTTGTTCCCTTGCCGGGAGGTTATTATATTGTTGTTCCCTTGTGGGGAAGATATTATATTGTTGTTCCCCTGCCGGGAAGTTATTATATTGTTGTCCCCTAGCCGGGATTATTTGTTTATGTTGTGGTGGATTGAAATGGGAGCGGGAGGTACGCCTACCACAAGAATTATGAAATGGGAGCGGGTGGTACGCCTACCATAAGATTGATGAAATGGGAGCTGGTGGTACGCCTACCACAAGTGATTGATGAAATGGGAGCGGGTGGTACGCCTACCACAAGCTTTTATGAAATGGGAGCGGGTAGTACGCCTACCATAAGATTGTATAAAATGGGAGTGGGTGGTACGCCTACCACGAGTTGATGAAATGGGATCGGGTTGCACGCCTGCAACAAGATGAGCTGAACATGAAAATTGTCTTTATTTCTTATTTCCGTGTTAGAAGCTAGATTGTAGATTTTTCCTCTATTATTCCTGATATTCTATTTATATCTGTTACCCCTGAAGCATGTCCCCTCCCCCAGTTTTAATTGTTTATTTCTGTTTGCCTCTTCGTTGTATTGTATATATACATCTGCACAGATTTATTTGGAGTCTGGTCCTAGCCTCGTCACTACCTCGCCGGGGTTAGGCCAGGCACTTACCAGCACATGGGGTCGGTTGTGCTGATGCTACACTCTGTGCTCTTTTGCACAGATCCAGGTGTTGGAACAGCTTACGGTGCGCAGCAGTAGGCCAGGGAGCAATCCTTTTAGTCCACGAGATCCCGAGTAGTCCTGCAGGCGTCCGCAGGCCCGATATCTCTTTTATCCCCTTTCTGCCCTGTTTCCCTTGTATAGAGACAGAGTTTTATCATTTTGTTTCAGACTTTGTATTTAGCATTCTTAGATGGTCCGTGAATTGTTGTGACACCAGGTGCTGGGTAGAGGCTTGTATTGATGTTTAGACGTTGTTACTATATTTTCAGTTCAGACTTCCGCTATCTTTTATTAATCGCAGAATTTTAATTGCTTATGCTTCTGTAATTTAAATTGTTTAATCAAGGGTAAAGTGAGTTAGGATGATGTTTGCGACTGTTCTTGGCTTGCCTAGCTTCCACGAGTAGGCGCCATCACGACTCCCGAGGGTGGGGATTTCGGGTCGTGACAAGTTGGTATCAGAGCTCTAGGATGCATAGGTCTCACAACTTATGGACAAGCTTAGTAGAGTCTGAGGGATCGGTACGGAGAAGTCTGTTTTTATCTTCCAGAGGCTACCGAGTTAGGAAAAGCTTCACATTGTTCTTTCTTATCGTGCGGTTTGTTTTCTCAACGCTAATTGAATTTCTACTCTGTTCTTTCGCAGATGGCGAGAACACGCGCTTCCTCATCTTCCGATCAGCAGTCCGAGCCCCAGGCAGCTCCCGCTAGGGGCAGAGGACGAGGCCGTGCTAGAGGCCGTGGTAGGGGCAGAGCTCAGCCCCGAGCAGCAGCACCAGTGGCGGAGCCTCAGGTTGACTTTGACGAGGAGGTTCTGGCTGCAGCCCCAGCAGTTCCGGTGGGCCCAGCTCAGGTCCCAGAGGGGTTTATTGCTACCCCAGTTCTTCATGACGCTCTGGTCCGATTGGTGGGTCTCATGGAGAGTGTTACCCGAGCAGGCTTGCTTCTTGTAGCACCAGCCGTCTCTCAGGCTGGAGGAGGGCCCCAGACTTCTGCTACTCGTACTCCGGAGCAGGTAGCTCCCCAGGTTCAGGTTCCAGTGGTTTAGGCAGCCATGACAGTTCAGCCGGGTGTAGTGACTCAGACCGGCGATGGAGCGGCTATGTCCGCAGATGCTTTGTGGAGGCTGGATAGATTCACCAAGCTCTTCACTACCACATTCAGCGGTGCTTCTTCCGTGGATCCACAGGATTTCTTATATAGCTGCCACGAGGTTCTTCGGAATATAGGCATTGTTGAGACCAATGGGGTCGATTTTGCTGTATTTCGCCTATCTGGATCCGCCAAGACTTGGTGGAGGGATTTCTGTTTAGCTAGACCAGCAGGGTCTCCATCCTTGACATGGGATCAGTTTTCAGTGTTGTTTCTGGAGAAGTTTCTCCCCGTGACTCAGCGAGAGGCCTTTCGGAGGCAGTTTGAGCGCCTTCAGTAGGGTTCCATAATGGTCACTCAGTATGAGACCAGGTTCATTGATCTAGCTCGCCATGCTCTTGTCATACTTCCCACCGAGAGAGAGAGAGAGAGAGAGAGGNTCTACACTGGTGGCTGATTCTATCGTGGTTGATCGAGTCCATCGATCTTGTGTTGTGGTGATTGGGGGTCTTAAGAAACGTGTTGATTTGTTGCTTTTAGACATGGTCGACTTCGATGTTATATTGGGGATGGACTGGTTATCCCCGTATCACGCTATCTTGGACTGCCATGCCAAGACTGTGACCTTAGCCTTACCGGGCATGCCTCATTTAGAGTGGAGAGGGACTCCTGGTCATTCTACCCGCAGTGTTATATCGTATGTGAAGGCTCGACGTATGGTCGAGAAGGGGTGTTTGGACTATTTAGCCTATGTTCGCAATTCCAGTGCTGAGGTTCCCTCTATTGATTCTGTGCCCATTGTCCGAGAGTTTCCTGATGTTTTCCCTTCAGACCTGCCGGGTATGCCACGCGACAGGGACATTGATTTGGCTCTAGGCACTCAGCCCATTTCTATCCCGCCATATCGTATGGCCCCGCCGGAGTTGAAGGAGTTAAAGGAACAATTGCAGGATTTGCTTGAGAAGGGTTTCATTAGACCCAGTGTCTCACCTTGGGGTGCGCCAGTGTTATTTGTCAAGAAGAAGGATGGGTCAATGAGAATGTGTATTGATTACCGGCAGTTGAACAAGGAAACGATCAAGAATAAGTATCCACTGCCGAGGATTGATGATTTGTTCGACCAGCTTCAGGGTGCCAGGGTATTTTCCAAGATTGACTTGCGATCTGGCTACCATCAGTTGAGGATTAGGGCATCCGATGTCCCTAAGACAGCTTTCCGCACTCGGTACGGGCATTATGAGTTCTTGGTTATGTCATTCGGATTGACAAATGCCCCAGCAGCTTTCATGGATTTGATGAACCGAGTGTTCAGGCCTTATTTGGATTCATTCGTGATAGTGTTCATTGATGATATATTGATATACTCCCGCAGCCAGGAGGAGCACGAGCAACACCTTAGAGTGGTTCTTCAGACTCTGAGGGATAGTCAGTTATATGCTAAGTTCTCGAAGTGTGAATTCTGGTTGGGTTCAGTGGCATTTCTGGGTCATGTTGTATCGGCAGAGGGTATTCAGGTGGACCCAAAGAAGATAGAGGCAGTCAAGAACTGGCCTAGGCCAGCATCAGCTACAGAGATTCGGAGTTTCTTGGGGTTGGCAAGCTACTATCGTCGGTTTGTGGAGGGGTTTTCATCTATTGCAGCCCCGATGACCAGGTTGACCCAAAAGGGTGCCCAGTACAGATGGTCGGAGGAGTGTGAGGCGAGCTTTCAGAAGCTCAAGACAGCTCTGACTACGGCACCGGTGTTGGTTTTGCCCACAGGTTCAGGGCCTTATACAGTCTATTGTGATGCTTCCCGTGTTGGGCTTGGAGCAGTGTTGATGCAGGATGGCAAGGTCATTGCCTATGCTTCGAGGCAGTTGAAGATTCATGAGAAGAACTATTTCATGATTTGGAGTTGGCAGCCATAGTTCACGCATTGAAGATTTGGAGGCATTATCTATATGGCGTGGCATGTGAGGTGTTCACGGATCACAAGAGTCTTCAGTAGTTGTTCAAGCAAAAGGAGTTGAATTTGAGGCAGAGGAGGTGGTTGGAGTTGTTGAAGGAGTATGACATCACCATTCTATACCATCCGGGGAAGGCCAATGTGGTGGCCGATGCATTGAGTAGGAAGTCAGCCAATATGTGTAGTCTTGCTTATATTCCGGTCGGTGAGAGGCCGCTTGCTTTGGAGGTTCGTAGGATCAGTTTTTGCCTTAAGCGGAGTTTGCCTACAACAACAACTACCAGTCGAGCATCCAGATGGCTCCTTATGAGGCCTTATATGGTAGGCGGTGTCGGTCTCCGGTTGGATGGTTTGAGCCGGGAGAGGCTCGGTTGTTGGGTACGGATTTGGTTCAGGAGGCCTTGGACAAGGTCAAGATCATTCAGGACAGGCTTCGTTCAGCTCAGTCTAGGAAAAAGAGTTATGCAGACCGCAAGGTTCGAGATGTGGCTTTTACGGTTGGTGAGCGGGTATTTCTCCGAGTGTCGCCTATGAAGGGCGTGATGAGATTTGGGAAGAAGGGCAAGCTTAGCCCTAGGTTCATTGGTCCGTTTGAGATTCTTAATAGAGTGGGAGAGGTGTCTTATAGGCTTTCTTTGCCGCCGAGCTTATCAGCCGTGCATCCTGTGTTTCATGTGTCCGTGCTTCGGAGGTATCACGGTGATCCAGCCCACGTATTAGATTTCAGCACTGTCCAGTTGGACAAGGACTTGTCTTATGAGGAGGAGCCAGTAGCTATTCTAGATCGGCATGTTCGCCAGTTGAGATCCAAGAGTTTTCCTTCTGTTCGTGTTCAGTGGAGAGGTCAGCCTCCTGAGGCATCGATCTGGGAGTCCGAGTCGGATATGCGGAGCCGTTATCCTCGTCTTTTGCCCGACTCAGGTACTTCTTTCTTTTGTCTGTTCGAGGATGAACGATTGTTTTAGAGGTGGAGAATGTGACGACCCAAAGGGTCATCACCTATTTCCTCACCCATTTTTGTACTTCCGAGGCCTTGAAAACCTCATTTAGGGTTGCCTTGATTTGCGTGCATAGTCCGTGCGTGTAGCCGAAAAGCTTAAATATGAATTCTGTGAGAAAAATGCTAAATTTTGATATTAAAATGAATAAATTTGACTTCGGTCAACATTTTGAGTAAACAAATCCGGACCCGTGATTTGACGGTCCCGGAGGGTCCGTAGGAAAATATGGGACTTGGGCGTATGCCCGGAATCGAATTCCGAGGTCCCAAGCCCGAGAAATGAATTTTTGTGTGAAATTGTTTTCTGGAAATAATTAAGGAAATTGGAAATAAAATTTGATTAAACGACTATGGTATCGGGACCGTATTTTGGTTCCGGCGCCCGGTACAAGTCTTATATATGGTTTAAGCGCTTTCTGTAAAGTTTGGTTGAAAACGGACGTCGTTTGACGTGTTTCGGACTTAAAACTCTAAATTTTAAAGTTTATGAAGTTTGAAGAAAAACTAGTGATTTTGAGGTTTGATTCATTGTTTTTGATGTTATTTTGGCGATTTGATCGCACGGTTGAATTCGTAGGATGTTCTTGAGTTAGTGCATGTATTTGGTTAGGAGCCCCGAGGGCTCGGGGGTGTTTCGGAGTGGTTTCAAACTTAGGAAAATTGCAGAAAATGGCTTCAGCAGTTGCAGGTCCCTTTATTCTTCGCGTTCGCGAAGCTTTATTTTTTTCCTTCATCGCGTTCGCATCAATCCCCTCGCGATCGCGCAGTGTTATTTGACCCTGAGAGCTTAGCCCTCTTTTCCTTTTCGCGATCGCATACCTTTGACCGTGTTCGCGTAGTTTGCCAGATTCCTTCATCGCGTTCGCGTGATAGCCCATACGTTCGCGTAGAACAAATCCTGGACCCCCCAGCCTTTCTCTTCGCGTTCGCGCTCTCCCTATCGCGAACGCGATGGTTTGTCAACTCTACCCTTCGCGAACGCGGCCTTCTTCACGCGAACGCGAAGGGCAATTTTGCCCAGTTATTTAAAATGTCCAAAACAGAACACTGACGGGAATTTTTCATCAAACACACGAACTCCTTCTTCTCTAAGGTTCTAGGGCGACTTTTAGAGCATTTCTTCATCAAAGCTTCTTGGGTTAGTAAATCTTAACTCGTTTTATTCATTTTCCATCAATATTTGTTGAATTCCTAAACCTAAAACATGTAATTTAGGGTAGAAATTGGGTATTTGGGTAGAGTTAGGGCTTTTCGATTTTTCTTGATTTAGACCTCGTTTTGGGGTTGAATTTGAAAACAAATTATATATTTGGGCTCATGGTGAATGGGGGTTTTGATTTTGGTCCGAACCTCGCGTTTTGACCAAGCGGGCCCGGGGTCGATTTTTGAGTTTTTGGAAAAAATGATGGATAAGCTATAATTAGGTATTGGGTTCGTATTGTTTAGCATTTATTGATGTGTTGAAGTCATTATTGTATAGATTTGATTGATTTAGAGCCGAATTCGAGAGGGAAAGCGGTTGTTGAGGATTGATTTGGCCGTGGAAGTTTGAGGTAAGTGTTCGGTCTAACCTTAGCTTGAGGGATTAGGAGTTTAGTCTTACTTGCTATTTGTTTTGTGTCGAGTACGACGTATAGGCATGGTGACGAGTATCTATACGTTGGTGTCGAGCATGACCGTGGGTCTTTAATTGATAATTCTTGTATTCTTAATGGATTCTATGTAAGCTTGATTGATGATTCTCGATACTGAGTAAGGATTTAGTTTATTTCCGTGGACTTTAGCCATGACTGAGTATTGGTATTAATTGGGTCAAGTAGAAGTGCATAAGATTGGTTATAGCTGACTCTCCCTTGCCGGGGCATTTTATTTGATATTTTGTCCCCTAGCCGGGATTATTTGTTTATGTTGTGTTGGATTGAAATGGAAGCGGGTGGTACACCTACCACAAGATTTATGAAATGGGAGCGGGTGGTACGCCTACCACAAGTGATTGATGAAATGGGAGAGGGTGGTACGCCTACCACAAGATTTTATGAAATGGGAGCGGGTGGTACGCCTACCACGAGTTGATGAAATGGGATCGGGTTGCATGCCTGCAACAAGATGAGCTGAACATGAAAATTGTCTTTATTTCTTATTTCCGTGTTAGAAGCTAGATTGTAGATTTCTCCTCTATTATTCCTGATATTCTATTTATATCTGTTACCCCTGAAGCATGTCCCCTCCCCCAGTTTTAATTGTTTATTTCTGTTTGCCTCTTCGTTATATTGTATATATACATCTGCACAGGTTAATCTAGAGTCTGGTCTTAGCCTCGTCACTACCTCGCCGGGGTTAGGCCAGGCACTTACTAGCACATGGGGTCGGTTGTGCTGATGCTACAATCTGTGCTCTTTTGCACAGATCCAGGTGTCAGAGCAGCTTACGGTGCGCAGCAGTAGGCCAGGGAGAAATCCTTCAGTCCACGAGATCCCGAGGTAGTCATGCAGGCGTCCGCAGGCCCGACATCTCTTTTATCCCCTTTCTGCCCTGTTTCCCTTGTATCGAGACAGAGTTTTGTCATTTTGTTTCAGACTTTGTATTTAGCATTCTTAGATGGTCCGTGAATTGTTGTGACACCAGGTGCTGGGTAGAGGCTTGTATTGATGTTTAGACGCTGTTGCTATATTCTCAGTTCAGACTTCCGCTATCTTTTATTAATCGCAGAATTTTAATTGCTTATGCTTCTATAATTTAAATTGTTTAATCAAGGGTAAAGTGAGTTAGGATGATTTTTGCGACTGTTCTTGGCTTGCCTAGCTTCCACGAGTAGGCGCCATCACGACTCCCGATGGTGGGGATTTTGGGTCGTGACACCTTTTTGATGTGGGCTACATTGCAGTAAAATTCTTTGACTCTGTGTTCGTTGGCATCCACACACTCATCTAGAAAATGGTCCCAACCCACTCTTGTCCTAAACTGCCTCAGCACGTTAGGGTTGTGAGGTAACAGGTCTTTATCAATAAAACTCCGCTCCGGGATTAACTTTCTCACCAGCCACTCGAAATTTGTGATATGCCACCTCACTAACAAATCTATCTTGCCAAACCTCTGGCTTTCTCGTTCTAGTAATCCCCCCCACCTTAGGCTCACCTCCTTCTGCTACTCCCTCATCATCTCCTACTGCATCCTCTCCAGATAATGAAGCTGTGGGAGAGGTGGAGTATTCCTCACTACCTGCTGCTGAGCCCTCAGACGACTCAGAAATAACATTTGTTGGTGCTTGGGCAGTGGGTGGTGGTGGAGGAGTGTCTCTTAGCCTAGGCCTCTCCGGCCAGTCTTCCTTATATTCTAACACGGAGTCTGAAGAAATTTCCCGTGATGGCTCATACTCACTCCCCGAGGAATGGGAGCTCTATCGGCAACTTTTATCAGTTTTCTTGTTCTCTTAATATTTTCCCGAGCTTGGGGAGTGAGTTTTATCATTTTCTTCTTCCCTCCCCGGGAGGATTCTCCTCTGCCTGGTTGTTTACCTCGTTGTCTCACCATTGTCTGCAATCATAATTCAATCAGCTTGTTAGTCTCAGTGTAATCAGTTAAGAAGAATAATTGCAGAAACAGGAAAGAAAAGTTGCAGACAGGCTGTAGAAGTCACACAGTGCGGACAGCACAAAAATCAACTGCGACCGCACTGGGGTCACCGCGGACCGCACAAAATCAATCGCGGTCCGCACAGAGGTGGGGTTCAGACTACCCACTCTCTGTATCTAGGCAGTGCGGACCACAAAAAATGGTAGTGCGGTCGCACTGGACTGCGGACCGCACAAGGGCACCGCGGACCGCACAGGGTGCCCAGTTTTGGCACTAAGTTAGGGTTTATGGAATTTTGATTTTAAGCTCAATTTTGCACCTAATTAGTGTCCCTAAGTCAGTTACCAGTGTATCTAACTAACCTAGCCTATCTTAAACAAGAAATTAACAACCCTAATGAAGAACTACGGGAAGAATAAATTGACAGAATAGAAAAATAAAGGAAAATAACAAAATCAAAGAAATTAGGATGAATTTAAGTTACCAGATGAGAGATGTGTGAGATGAAATTAAGCTTAACAAATCCAAGCAATCAGTTATGAGCAAAACGGGGGATGAACAGTGCTTTTACAATGTCTGAGATGCAAGGGTTCGAAAAGGGTAAAAGGAGGTCCTCAGGCCCTATTTATAGAAAAGGACCTGGGGCCCAGTCTTACCAACCAGTGCGGACCGCACAAAATGGACCGCGGTCCGCACTGCACAACTTTGTTCAAGTTCACACAGGCACCCCACTGCGGTCCGCACAAAATGGACTGCGGCCGCAGTGGTCCACCGCGGACCGCACAAAATGTAGTGCGGCCGCAGTGGCAAACTTCAGATAGTTGTATTTTCACACTTTCTTCAGTGCGGTCCGCACAGAATGGACTGCGGCCGCACTGACAACTTCAGAGACCTGTTCATTTTTTTCCACTATGTCCTGCCCTGTATCAACTCAATCCTGTAACATCTCACAACTAGTTAGCCCAAAAGTCAATCCTCCACTACAATGAAAATCAAAGAAAAAGAAGAAGAAAAACACATGGGTTGCCTCCTAAGAAGCGCCCGATTTAACGTCGCGGCACGATGCATGTTACCATCCAATCATTTGAAATGCACAAGAGCCACCACATGGCTATCATCAAACTTCCCCAAATAGTGCTTGACCCTATGCCCATTCACTCTAAAAACTTCCCCACTTTTGTTCTTTAAATCAAGAGCACCAAACGGGGTCACACACACTACTTCAAATGGTCCGCTCCACTTTGACTTCAGCTTTCCCGGGAACAACCTTAGTCTAGAATTGAATAATAGCACCAAATCTCCCACGTTGAACTCCTTGCCCCGAGTATATTTGTCATGAAGGTATTTCATTTTATCCTTATATAGGGACGAACTAGAGTAGGCATGGAACCTAAATTCATCAAGGTCATTTGAGTTGCTCCACCCGAAGATTAGCAGCTATATCCCAATCAAGATTCAACTTCTTCAAGGCCCACATGGCCTTATGCTCTAACTCCACTGGTAGATGACATGCTTTGCCAAACACCAACCAGTATGGCGACATACCAATTGGAGTCTTGTAAGCGGTCCGGTAAGCCCATAGAGCATCATCCAACTTTTTAGACCAATCGGTCCTATTGGCATTGATGGTTTTGGACAAAATGCTCTTGATCTCCCTGTTAGACAATTCAACCTGGCCACTTGCTTGAGGATGATAAGGCGTAGACACTTTGTGGTTGACACCATACTTGGAAAGCAAGGCACCAAAAGCTCTATTACAAAAATGCGATCCTTCATCACTAATAATTGCCCGAGGGGTGCCAAACCTTGTGAAAATGCTCTTCTTTAGAAATGCCACCACACTCCTAGCTTCATTGTTGGACAAGGCCACCGCCTCAACCCATTTTGAGACATAATCAACCGCTACAAGAATGTAAGTGTTTCCACACGAGCTTACAAAAGGCCCATAAAATCGATACCCCATACATCAAAGATATCAACTTCGAGAATGGTGTTTAGAGGCATCTCATCTTTCTTGGAAATCCCGCCCGCTCGTTGACATTGATCACACCTTTTACTAGATCACTTGCATCTTTGAACAAGGTTCGCCAATAAAAACCACAACTCAGAACTTTTGAAGCTGTCCTCGCCCCTCCATGATGGCCACCATAGGGGGAGGAATGACAAGCCTCTAGGATGCTAAATTGCTCCTCCTCAGGTACACACCTCCGGATCACTCCATCGGTGCAAATCTTAAACAAGTATGGCTCATCCCAATAAAAGTCAAGACTATCCCGTTTGAGCTTCTTCCTTTGGTTAGAAGAGAGCTCACACGGGATGATGCTAACACAAGGAAATTAGCAATGTCCGCAAATCATGGCATATCACACAACGACACAGAAAGTAGTTGCTCATCGGGGAATGTATCATTGATCTCTAGGCCATCACACTGCCTACCTTCCTCTTCCAAGCGTGACAAATGATCCGCCACTTGGTTTTCGCTACCTTTCCGGTCCATTATCTCCAAATAAAACTCTTGAAGTAATAAGACCCATCGCATCAGTCTAGCTTTGGAGTCTTTCTTTGTCATCAAATATCTAAGAGCTGCATGATCCGTGTGCACTATGACTTTGGCTCCCATAAGATATGGCCAAAATTTTTCCATGGCAAACACAATAGCCAACAATTCCTTCTCAGTCACCGTGTAGTTCCTTTGAGCCTCGTTCATAGTCTTGCTCGCATAGTACACTGGATGAAACATTTTGTTCACTCTTTGACCCAAAACTTCCCTAACCGCAACATCACTCGCGTCGCACATGAGCTCAAAAGGCAAGCTCCAATTGGGTGCGGTAATGATCGGGGTGGTGGTCAACTTATGCTTGAGAAGTTCAAAGGCTTTCATACATCTCTCATCAAACACGAACTTTGTATCCTTTTCTAGCAACTTGCAAAGAGGATTCACTACCTTCGAAAAGTCCTTGATAAATCGTCGGTAGAACCCCGCATGCCCAAGAAAACTCCTCACCCCCTTGACAGAAGTGGGGGGATGAAGCCTTGAAATCACCTCTATCTTGTCTTTGTCAACTTCAATCCTATGCTTTGAAATTTTATGCCCCAACACTATGCCCTCCTCAACCATGAAGTGTCATTTTTCCCAATTTAGCACAAGATTGGTGTCTTCACACCGGGCCAAAACTTTATCCAGATTTCCCAAACACTCTTCAAATGAATCACCAAACCCACTGAAGTCGTCCATGAACACCTCTAATATATCTTCCACCATATCAGTGAAAATGGCCATCATAGACCGCTAGAATGTTGCCGGTGCATTGCACAACCCAAAGGGCATCCGGGAGAAAGCAAAGGTGCCATATGGACAAATAAAGGTTGTCTTCACCTGATCCTCCGGAGCTATCAAAATTTGATTGTACCCTGAATAACCATCCAAGAAACAATAGAAGGCACGCTCAGCAAGGCGATCTAGCATCTGGTCCAGGAAAGGCAATGGGAAGTGATCCTTGCGGGTCACCTTGTTCAGCTTGTGGTAGTCCATGCACACCCTCCATCCGGTCACTGTCCGGGTTGGAATAAGTTCATTGTTAGCATTGGTCACCACGGTCATACCACCCTTCTTCAGCACACATTGCACCGGAGAAGTCCATGAGCTGTCAGAGATAGGATACACCACGCCTGCATCTAGCCACTTGATCACTTCTTTTTTCACAACTTCTTACATTGCCTCATTGAGCCTCCTTTGATGTTCCAAGGAGGGTTTTGCATCATCCTCCAGAATAATCTTGTGCATACAGAATGCGGGGCTTATTCCCCGAATGTCAGCTAGAGTCCATCCAATTGCCTTTTTCCGCTTTTTGAGCACCGCCAATGTGGCGTCAACCTACATGTTAGTAAGACAAGAGGAAAGAATAACTGGTAAAGCTGAATTAGAGCCCAAGAATTCATACCTGAGGTGTGGAGGTAATGGCTTCAACTCCAACACCGGGGGTTCCTCAATTGAAGGCATTGTTGGAGGCGTCTTTCTATTTTCAAGATCCCAAGAAAGTTTCCTAGGCTCATAAGAATAAGAGCCCATTCCATGTAAAACATTTACGCACTCCACTCGGCCCGCATCATCATTGACATCCAAATTCAACAATACGGCCTCCAAAGGGTCCTCAACATTGATCATTGCACTGGTATCATCAATTATCACAGCCGTGACTAAATCCACAAATGAGCACACTTCAATACAATTGGGCTGCTTCATTGGCTTGCACACATGAAATACTACATTTTCATCACCCACCCTGAAAGTGAGTTCCCCTGCTTCCACATCTACTAGAGCCTTCCCCATAGCAAGGAAAGTTCTACCCAATATGATCGTGACTTCATACTCGACCTCACAATCCAAGATCACAAAATCAGCTGGCAAGATAAATTTGTCCACTCGGACAAGCACATCATCAACTATACCCAATGGTCGCTTCATTGATCTATCCGCCATTTGTAATCTCATGGAAGTTGGCCTTGGTGCAAAGTCTTGAAAACTGAATAGGGCATCAAATTGATACTTGCCCCTAGGTCACACAAAGCTTTAGCAAAGTCTGCACTCCCAATAGTGCAAGGTATTGTGAAAGCACCGTGATCCTCCAACTTTTGAGCCATTGAATGCACTATAGCACTAACTTGGTGGGTCATCTTGATCGTTTCACAGTCCATGGATCTCTTCTTTGTAACAAGATCTTTCATGAATTTGGCATAGCCAGGCATTTGCTCCAAAGCCTCTACCAAAGGCACATTGATAGATAGGCTCTTCATCATGTCAATGAACTTTTTAAATTGATTCTCGTTCTTTTGCTTGGCTGGCCTTTGAGGATAAGGTGGAGGGGGCCTAGGCAAGGGTGCCTTAGCTTTTGGCACAACCGGCTCCGGCATGTCAATTACGTGTTCCCTAGACGGGTTCACGTTATTTTGTGTTTCCACCTCAGCATCTTGAATATCAATCCTCACTTCTTGATTCACATTCTCATCAACCACATTCTCAACCACCAAAGGAACTTCATCTTCTTGCAACTCAACTTCATCACCCAAAACTTGCTTTTGTTTGGAGGCATTTACATCACCGCCTCTTTCACTCCTTGTAGTTACCGCTATGGTTGTCCAACGGGACGGGCCGGCCCGTCCCGTCCCGCTTCCCGTCCCGGTCCCGTCCCGTCCCGTCCCGTCCCGTCCCGTCCCGTCCCGTCCAGCTTCAAGTTAAATGGGATGGGCCAAAGTTAAACGGGACACGGGATGGGACGGGACGGCCATTTCGTCCCATTTGTCCCGTCCCGTTTCGTCCCGTCCCGTCCCGTCCCGCGTCCCGCCTGTTTTTTTTTTTTTTTTTTTTTAAAACTAGCCGTTGGGCAACGACTTAAATGGCAAAAATAGCCGTTGCCAACGGTCCAAACAGCCCCTACACCCCCAAAACACCC